>NC_034410.1:77343493-77643493 GCF_002078875.1 Numida meleagris
CCAGGCCCCTCTGCCAGCCCTGCGGGACCCAGCGCTGAGGACCTCCCAGGCAGCATCCTTCGTGGCGGTCCAGGACACCCCACCACCAACGCTGTGTCCTCAGGGGAGCCGCAGGAGGAGCTGGAGCAGATGGAGGCAGCGGGTCCCTCCACTCGGCACAGGGACTCCTCTGCCCGGGGCAGGGACTGCTTGCCTGGGGGGCGCCGGTGCCCCCCGAAGAGGAAGGCCCGCAGCAGCCCCCAGGACTCATGCCCGCCCTGCAAGAGGCGGCCCCGGCGACAGCACTAGGCCAGCAGCCCACCGCCGGGCACAGCGTGGCTCGGGCAGAGGGGCAGGCCATGTGATTGTTTCTGGTTTCCTTTCAGGGACTTTTTATTCTCTTTAATGGCTTTCATTTTAGATCTCATTAAAAGTCCAAGCATAATATTAAATACATTGAAATCATTATTACATTGAGTACATTTATTTTGTAAATTTCTTAGAAAGTCATTTAGCCTTGGAAGGGGTCAGATTTAATTTCAGCGGAAACGCCAGCATTCCACGTTAGGTTCCCATCTGGAAAGAAAGACTTCCCAGGCTTAGTCACAGAAGTAACTGTTTGGTTTCACTGGCTGCAATCCATTTGATGCAGGCACTGAAGTATTAACTGATAGGTTTTTTTTTTTTATCCCTCATTACATTTGTGTTTAAAAATGAACTTAGGAGAATAGACATAATCTGAATATCAACATTTCAAGCAGTTAAGAGAATTATTTTTTCCAATTATGATTTTATCAGAAAGCTTTCAGAGATTTTGTCACAGAGTCAGAACCTGATGAAATCCAGATTAACTATAGTGAAGCATATTTAATTAGATTGGGAAATGGCCTTAAGCTTCTAATCATAGAAATGTAATCCAAACACCTTTTGAAAGAAAACATAGCTCACACTGACTGAGGAAAATACACAATAACTTAATTATATACTATTCTTATCTATTCTTAAAAAATTGTTTTAAAAAACTGTCCATTTAGGGATACAATTTTTTTTTTGCTTGATTTGTTGTTGTTTTCCATTTCTGCTGTCTCTTTCTTAGTAACTCTGAATTCTGGTTGTTTTTACTAAGTATGTATTTTGTCATTACTACAGTTATCTTTATTGTCAAACTTATTCTCAAATGACATGCTCAATATCACATGTTGCTATTATGCATGTTTCATTGCTAAGCTAAGTCACCAGAAAGACTGAGAAGGTTGTCTCAGAGATAACTGCACTGTTAGTTCTCCATTTATTTATTTTTTCAATGAAATATGCTCTATTAATCTACTCTTCCAAAAAATTTTGCCTGAAGGACTCTGTTTAGAAATAACAATTAAGAGCATTGCTTGATACACTTCTAATTAATCACCACTGATAATTCAGTGAAAATATTCCATTCATAGACATATGAGAAAAGGCTAAGAGAACTGGGTTTACTTATCTTGGAGATGAAAAGATGGATGGCAACTGTGCAGAAGACAAAGCCAGACTTTTTTCAGAGGTGCATTAAGAGAGGATGACCCAACAGATGCAAATTCTGCTGTAAATATCTGGATAAGCACCAGAAAAATGTTGTCTGTAGAATCTCCAGTGTAAGGGATTTTCAAAACTCAGCTGAACAAGGTTGTAAACAACCTGATCTACCTTTGGAGTTAGCCCCGCTTTGAGCAGGAGGTTGGACTTGGTGGCTTTCAGAGGTCCTATAGGAAGATTTATAAATAAGCAGCAGCAGAATGGCTAACAGATTGGATAGGACAGCTTTTGTCACAGACAACATAGCTGCAAATAATATTAACTTCACACACTGATAAAGTGCAAGTTACATTAAACAAGTATGACACTGTCAGACATACAAGCTCATTAAAACATTCTGGAACTCCTGCTAGTACCATTTGATGATAATCTTGTACACTAGACATATTTCAACTCATTAGAAGTTTTATAAGCTTTTTCAATAATATTTATAACAATTCTTCACGGAAAAAAACCTACACTTCTGGAAGGAAAAGACAATCTGAGAATTAAAAAAGAATTTTTTTTTTTTAACTATTAAAAAAAAGTTCAACAAAAGCTAAAGAATGTCTTAAAGATAGAGCTCAACCAATCCTTCACTTCGTCTGTGTCAGGTCTCTTGACAATAATTTGCTTTAGTTCTGATGAGAGGTCCATCTAAAATTGTGTGGGGAAGTTGAATAGTTCAGAGATACTTCAGATATGTTCAGAAATGTTCTTTACCAAAGCACAGACTTTCAGGAAACTGTTCTGCCTTGGTATCTCTGTTTAGTCATTAGAAGTGTGAGTATGTTACTGACAAAATCATAGAATCACCAAGGTTGGAAAAGACCAACAATGTCATCCAGTCCAACCGTCCACATATCACCAATAGTTCTCACTAGACCATGTCCCTCAACACAATGCCTAAACATTCCTTGAACACCTCCAGGGTCAGTGACTCCACTACCTCCCTGGGCATAACTAGTTCTGCACAACACCTTAAACCCCTTTTTTCATCTTTGCTCAAATTGAGTCCTCTTAGAATTTTGATATAGTGACTTTTCACGTGGTGAAAGTTGCACCTTACAATTTGGGAATGTAATTGATAATACTGTAATAAAATGAATTATGGATGTATTAAAAATCTAATAAAAAGCTTGATAATTTTTAATAATATTCTTAAACTCCTCATCTGCCAATGTGGTTGCTCATCTGATATATTTCTTTATATGTTGACCCTGCACAGACATATCTTGTGCACAGAACACACGCTTTCAACAGTTTGTTGAAAATCATCTAAGCTTTAATCCTTTCTCCTTTACACAATAACTAGGATGTGAAAAATCTGAAACTGGGGGGAAAAAAATTGTTTTTTACTAGATAAAAAGAACAACATACAAATCACTTCAAAGCAGTCCAGTGTGCCCTGGAATCACAAACTCACCTGCCTACACATGGTGCATGAGCAAACACGTAATGTTTTCTTTCATAGCTCTAGGTGATTCCTAGTGAAAAGACAGTAATTGAAAGTGTTTCTTTTAGCAGAATAATAACCTCAATAGTGCATTTTCTGATGTATTCTAAATCTCCATGAATGAAGCCCTGTTTTATTTGTACTTATGATTATGGAGGCTCTGACAGATATCAGATAATTTCTCTCCCTTTCACTCGCATATTTTCTCTTTTGTTCCTTCCGTATTTCCTCTGCAGAAAGCTAACTTTTAAACTTTGTTTCAGTCCCAGTGAAAAGCATTAAGGGGGTAAACTATAAGGAGCTAAAGTATCCTTTATGTATACACCATTTCAACCATCCAGAAGAACGTTACTTAAGGTACATGGATGATGATTATCATTTTATTCCATGAATTTAGAAATTCCATGCCTAGAAGTCAAGATTCCCTTGTGTTCACATCTGACAGAAAACTAAGAGCTATAGAATTCCACTTCTAACGATTTCCAAATTGATAAAGGGAATGTGGCAGTTTCCATATTCCTTTTCTAAGTGATGATTACAGTAACCAGCTCTACAATATAGAATAAAGAAGAGAACTGTTGGGCCAATATCAGTCCCTGTTCTGGGAAATCCTAAAGCAACCATATCCACTTATATCACAGGGGTTAGAAAAGCCTGTCCCACATCACAGAGCCCACAGGAGAAGGTTAGAAGAGACCTATGGAAGGTTCTAGCCCAATTTCCTGCTTAAAGAAGGATTAAGACCACAGACTACCTCTGGATAGCTATGGCTTTGTCTAGCCGAGTCTGGAAAACCTCCAAGGATGGAGAGGCTGCCATTTTTCTGAGCGACTAGTGGAAGAAATGCCCGATCTGAGTCATTCAGCTTAAAACTTGTTGCTGTCCTTTGTTATATAGTCTGCCACAACCACAGAGTTTCTTTGCAATTACTCTTCAAGCAATTGTAGGCTGCTGTAAGTTTTCTTACCCCCTTAGCCTCCTGTTTTCCAAACTAAACAGGCCCAACTCCATTAACCAGTCTGAATGTATGCGCTCTGAGTTCTGAAAATCTTGGTGGTCTTTGGCTTGTCACTTTTTGACATCCTCTTCAACTGGCTTACAAAGTCCCATATCCTTCCATCACAAGTCACCACATAGTAGACATCTAGTTCAGAAGATGTCAATAGAAACATTTTAAATGCACCTGCCATCACATGCTCAATTACTGTTTATTGAAGTAGTGCAGCTCACTAGAGAGTAAGAAAAATAATTTCAGGTCATAGCAGAGGTGAATGAATAAATATCCAACGTTCTGTATATACTGAAATAAAAAAATCATTATGAAAAATATGAAGGACATCACAACCTCTCTAAGAACGGGAGCAAGGGAAAAACAAAAAGACAAAAATTGCTCCAGTATTGGGACCCTCTCCTAGATAAGGACACTGCTCTAGATTACCACTAATTGAGCCCCAACAAGTTCCTTTCTCTTTGATAGAGAGAAAGCACTATTTTTTGAGTTGCCATTTACTACATTTTGTTATTGTCATCTCAACAATCCTATTATCTTCTACTGTAGAATTGAGTTTAGAAAACGAGGTTCTGTAAGTGTTCACGTTTTCTGCTCCAGCCTTTTTACATGACAAGCTAATTCTGCAGCACTGAGTCAGAGTAAGCTCAGAGGCAATGCAAGTAACCTCTGTTTAGTATTCATTGCAAAAACATCCAATCCGTTAGTACTGCTGTTGTGTCTTCAGATACCACTGTTTCTGCCTACATACTGCTACCTGAGTTGAAAAACTCTAAGGCCCATCTCTGGGTTTCATCCTTCACTGGCTAGCTAAGTGTCATTATTACACGTGTTCCAAGATCTGAGGGCAAAAGCGAGTCTTTGCCAAGGATATTTTCCAAGACCTCGCATTCATTAGACTGGACTTGTTTATGACTGCAGCCTTACAGAAAGAAGGTTTTCATTCAAGAAATGAGTACCCACCAGCAATAGGGACAGAACTTTCAGATGCCACCTATGTGACTACCAGCTGAGACTAATGCATGCTACTCAGTGTCACAGTAACACCTTTGGGAATTTAACTTTCTCAAGAACAGGATTTTCATAGATCAGTGGAGTCTTGCAACTTCTACCTTGTATCTATTGGTGATTAACAAACACGGCAACAAATTTCTTTCCTCCAATACATTAATCTACAAAAGATAGAATCAACAAAACTATGATTTGTCCCACTCCTATGGTAAAAAATCTAACATCCCCCTAGTCACAAGGCAAGGCCTGAAAAATCACACTACAAACTTCCCTGTGCAGGAAGCCTTCCGGTGTCATGATCCTGGCCACACATCCCAACACACCTCTGGGTTTTTCTTCTTGCACCCAAGACTAGCTCTGATACAGTACAGCTATATAACTTTGGATCAGACTGCTATGAAAAGACCTATGTGAGAAAGAGCTGTAAGCATTCCTGTCAGGATCTCCCCTCTTCTCTTACCAAGTGCATTTAGGCTCAGAATCTCTCCCTTAGTCTTGACCTGAGCTGTGTTTTACTAAACATTTTGCTGATTTGGACCATACCATGACCCACTGACTTCTTGGCTTGGCCTGCTTCCCCATTAACTTATCTGATGCTCACTAGACTGTTGGCTGAAATTAGTTACTATCACTGGACTTACTGCAGTTCAGGTATTGTAGGACTGCCCCCTTTGCTCATGAGGCTGATCTCTCTGTCTCTTAACCCTCAGTATTCCCTTCTGGAGTAGCCTGCATTTGCTGGTCACTGACACATGCTGCACTGTTCATCCCTTCTCACACTTCTCTTCCATCCAGACATGAGACAATTGTATCAGCTCACCTCTCCACACAAATACTGTTAAGAGAGGAAGTGGAAAGGATAAACACCAGATATGTGGGGGAGGAGGTGACAGAAATCACTTCAAGAACAACAGATAAGTGTATCATAAAAAGCATAATTATTCTTTAGAAACTCACTTTGATCAGAAGAGCATAGGCCACGTCTGGTTTCAGAATTCAGCCAGCTTTCAGCAGAACAAAATACACATAACATCTGCTGGATCCAGAACAGGACTACCTTGTTAACCTGATTGATCAGGAAGGTACTCTGACTCTCAGCATTTGATTGTGGAACAAGATTCATGCCCTGCCATAGGATCTGGAGTCTTCTTCCCCCCAAAGTTCATGGCAACTCCAGAAACAAGTAGCTATAATACACGAAACCTGAAGAGTTGCAAGAGAAAATATCATCCCCGTTCTCACACCACTGCTTGTGAAACATCCCATGAAATCTGAACCTCCATGACTCTTCAGGTTCAGTTATGAAGATGGAACAACTCTGCCAGAATTGCAACAATTGATTCATTGTCTCAATATCTGTTGTAATAATGACTTGGTTTGGAGGTCAGTCAAGCCAAAGGTCCCACAACAGAAATATCTCTGGAAGAAAAGAGCATCTTGTAAGTATGTAGAGAGATGGAATAAATTCATCTGTTGCCCACACCCAATCTCTAGAGATGTCTGTGACATGGGCATGCTTTACAACTTACTGTGAAGATAACTTAACTAGACTCACTTCCTGGCAGAATCCCAGAAGGGCAGATAAGAAGGAGGCTTTATTGGCCCTGTGGATATTTTTATTTATTTGCTTACTTGTGTTTATAATATCTCAAAAAAAAAAAATCTCAGTAAGGGAAAACTGAAAAATGAAACAGCTGCTTTGCAGACCAGAAGCTAGACTGTCACAATATGCTGCAAGAAGTATATTGTGTGTGCAGGGATGCACAACGGAAGGTGTTTGTTTCCTGAATCTGAATTCCTGTTTCCTTGTCTATTAGTTCCAGTCCCTGCTCTGGCTCCTGTTCTTGCCCTGTTTTCCTCTTCTCTACATTATAATGCCATGTCACCTGATAATTACCCTTTTCTACAGAAAAGGGATGATCACTCCCTACTTACTAGACAAGTACAAGAGAAATAATGAGAATCATAGAATTAGCAAGGTTGGAAAAGACCTACAAGGTCATCCAGTCCAACCATCCACCTACTACCAATAACCCCACTAAACCATGTCTCTCAACACAACATCTAAACGTTTCTTGAACACCTCCAGGGACGGTGACTCAACCACCTCCCTGGGCAGTCCATTTCAGCACCTGACCACTCTTTCAGAAAAGTAGAATTTCCTAACATCCAGCCTGAATCTCTCCTGGCACAACTTGAGGCCATTCCCCCTTGTCCTGTCACTAGTTACACGAGAGAAGAGGCTGACTATCAGTTCACTACAACCTCTCTTTAGGCAGTTATAGAGAGCAATAAGGTCACCTCTGAGCCTCCTCTTCTCCAGAAAGAACAACCCCAGCTCCCTCAGCCGCTCCTCATAAGGCCTGTGCTCCAGACTCCTCACCAGCCTCACTCCCCTCCTCTGAACACACTCCAGGGCCTCAATGTCTTTCTTGCAGTGAGGGACCCAAAACTGGACACCTCGAGTAAGGTGCGGCCTCACCAGTGCTGAGTACATAGGGGCAATTACTTCCTTGCTCCTACTGGTAATACTATTTCTGATACAAGTCAGGATGCCATTGGCCTTCTTGGCCACCTGGGTACACTGCTGGCTCATGCTCAGCCAAGCATCGACCAACACCCCCAGGTCCGTTTCTTCCACACAACCTTCCAGCCACTCTGCCTCAAGCCTGTAGCGTTGCCTGGGGTTGTTGCGGCCAAAGTGCAGGACCCAGCACTTGGTCTCACTGAACCTCATCCCACTGGCTTCAGCCCAGAGAGCCAGCCTGTCCAGATCTCTCTGTAGGGCCTTGCTACCCACAGGCAGATCGACACTTCCTGCCAGCTTGGTGTCATCTGCAAACTTACTGAGGGTGCTCTCAACACCCTCATCCAGGTCATCAATATGATGATAATCAATATGAGCAGAAGTAAGTTTTCAGTAACACAGTGAAGATTTACTTTCTAAAACGTAAAAAACAGCAAATGAGGAAATATGAACCAGAGTTCTGGAGGAAAAAAAAAAAAAGCTTTATCTTCCATTCAGGATCTACTTGCAGATTTCAAAGCCTTAATTTTTTTCCCCCCTAGACTCATATTTATAAATGCGTAACCTGGTTTTGTTTAGTTTTTCTCACATGACATTCAGCTGTCCAGAAGCATGTAAAACTCTGCCAGCTGGTTCAATCCAAATAAGGTTATTAGTGATAAAATAAATACCATTACCAATTTAGTTGATAAATATTAAGTTTTTCAAATTACAGCTCTAAAATTTATATAACACTGAACTGAAAGAACATTAGTGAAGTTTATACTACGGCTTAGAAGAAATATCACCATATTAGAAGAGAGAAGAGAGATTGTTAGTTTCATTTAAAAAAAAAAATCATTCCAAAGCAAACCTTCATGCTTTAGCCAGGAACAATCCTGTAAACTATAATTTAATAAGAATTAATGAACTGTTTGGAAAGTCAAATTTCAGAAGTCCACTTCATTCATGGGAGGTTTCCATACGTCCTTTATTTTGTTGAGAAATATTAACAAGCTTTGCTTGGGAATTGTATGCTAGTCATAGAATACAAGTTAGATATAGAAAGGAAAACATTATTTACTAGAAAGTGAAATAGATTGAGTAATAAAAATCAACTGTATCTGAAAAGCTTTGAGTTGCAAATAAATATTAGGACAAGGAGCACATCTCTGATGTAGTTCTATTTCAGAAATCTAGTTCTCATCGTTACAGATCATTAGCAGAAATCACCATTTGTGTATATGAGCAACACAATGAAAAGTTTTTGCTGGTTAATCCATACATGAAACACACAGGTATGGGAAAAAGATACTTTACAAATCATAGAATGGCTTGGGTCGGAAGGGACCCCAAGGATCATCAAGTTCCAGCACCCTCCACAGGCAGGGTTGCCAGCTGCTAGACCAAGTACTAGATCAAATTGCCCAGGGCCCCATCCAACCTGGCCTTAAACACCTTCTGGGAAGGGGCATCCACAACCTCTCTAGGCAACCTGTTCCAGCACCTCACTACTCTCTCAGTAAAAAACTTCCCCTAACATCTAATCTAAATGTCAATCATGTTTCTTGGCATTAAAACTGCATTTTTCCCACAACATTTTTTTTCTACATTAATTTCTTCAGGTTATCCTTCCTTTCTATGTCATGTTTTTGAAAACTAATTGTACAATTTGTTTCTGGCCATCTGTACTGTATATTGAACTTCTTCATCCTAAAAGCAGCCTTGACATCTCCTCCCATCTCAAAATTTACTATCGTTGTCCTTCAAAATTAGAATGCTTGTATGGCATGCCTAGGCTTGTAAACTGTTTTCATACCTGCAGAAATAGCAAAATATATACTAGTGTAAAATATTTAAAAGAGTTTTATGGCTCCTCTTTCAAAACATCAGACATTGTTCCTTAATGTATGTATCTCTTTTTGTATTAGACAATAGAGCATGAACGTCAGGCACTTCTACAGAAGATGCTCTATTACTTGGCTCGCTACACAGGTTACCAGTTGTCAACGGTTTACAGGCGTTTGGCCCGGTTCCGTGACAAACAGGACGGGGGGCCCACGGGCCCACGCCCCAGGAAAAGGGAAAAGAAAAAAAAGGGTAAGGAGGCAGCCCTGAGAGCAAAGAACAGCGGCAACAATCTGAGGAAAAACAAACTAATTTACTAAATAAAATATCGGAATGCAAAACAACACACTATAATACAATATAATTACAATTTAAGCTGATAAATCCAATACAGAGAGAGAGAATGTCCCAAAATCAAGGTAGGCCTTACTCTACTACCGACGATAAGACGGCTGGAGAGCGAGGTGCTGCCAAGATGAGAGCCGGCGGAAAAAGGGACGAGGTCTTGTGATCCGCAAGTTTTTATCTTTTCCCTCTGGCTGGAAATGGTAACAGAGGAGCAAAGTACCGTGGGGAATGTAGTAGTCCTTCTCTTCTGAGAACCAGGTACATACTCTACATGATGTTATGATGTGGAATACCAATAACCGAAAATCATGAAACCAAAACACACTTCTGATGTTCTCATTCTCAATTAGAGCAAAAGGATTAAGGTTAAAACATGTTCAAAGCAAACCAAGCAGAAAGTTTCTTTCACACTCATTTACAGCTGTTTGCAAATCCTTTGTGTTCTGTGCAGCTTGTGCCTGTTCCAAATGCAGGGAAGGAGCTTCTTTTAAGATTGAAAAATGCATTTTCATACAAGTAGATATAAATATTCCAGGTATTGAATTAAAAATATCTTCTGTGGGAGTACACATAGGCTTTTTTGTACTGTTTAACAATTTTGGGGAGGAAAGTATAACAAAAGAAGTGATAGTTAGACAAGAGAAACAGTAATTGCAATTCATTTGTCTTTGTAATCAACTCCTGATGCTGACCCAGCTTTCTAAAATTATGACTTGTTAGGTTCTTTGTTATATAAGCATTATATTGACTATGACAGAGCTGGCTGATGGCACTGTAGGGCCACTCATGACTATCTTTCACAGGTCACAGTGAAAGGCCACTGAAGACTGAAAAATAAATAAGTAAAAATCAACAACCACAAAAAAAGATGTCACTCCTATCTTCAAGAAGGGCAAGAAGACTCAGAACTACAGTCTAGTCAGCTTCACTGCATTTCTTTGAGTGGTAAGAGAAAAAAATCACCTTGGGAAGCCCTTCAGGTATTTTAAGGCTAAGATAGTAATTGGGATTACTCAGCATGGATTTGCAAATGAGGAATGCCTGAGCAACCACACTTTACGATTACTGTTTCAGTGGATATTGTTTATTTTCACTGGATATTCAGTGAGGGGAGTGCAGTGGATATTGTTTATTTTCACTTCAGCAAGACCGTTGGAACCATCTCCCATGATATTCATAACAAATTGTGTCTTTCCAAAATAATTCCTTTTCACTGTCATAGAGATATGTATTTTGATGTGCTAAGATTTTATCTTTATGATTCAAGACACTGAATCATAAAAGTTCTCTTGTATTCTTCTACATCACAAATGTGTTTACACAGTGATCCTGAATGGCACATTATGCAGATGACTTCCTTACACTGAACACCCTGACTAAACCATGCACATCTCAGAAGACAGTCTTTTTTCATTTGGAAACTTCAGAAAGTGACATTATAATCAATGGTCTGAAAAATATGAAGGAAGTATAGAAAACTGGAATGTTGGAAGACTTTCATGCTTTTGACATGCAGTAGAAAATAGTTTCTCTCTCCTGACCTTTATCTTAAAAGTTATAAGGAGATCAGCAGCGTGGAAAAGCAGAAAGCATAACCAAAGACAAATTTAGGCAATAGACAAAAGAGAGAAGCAATAATTGGAATTAATAATAGGCTTGGAAACAGAGGAAGGATGCTACAAAGTATTTTCTTTTGGTTGGATGTCCCAGACTTTTCTGCTTGCTTCTTCAAGTTTCAATCAGTCATCTGTACAATCAAGTGTTAGCTGGTGGAAAGAAGCTGTGGTAGATCAGTGCAAATTCAGTGATCTTCATTTGAAGAAATATCAAATGCAAAATATTACTCTACTCATAAAAAGGACTATACAGTGACCTTTTAATTTCCATCAGTGACATTTTTCAATAATTTGTATAATCCATATAAGTTATCAATCATTTACACACTCACTTAGTACATAGAACAAGAAGGGGTGACTATCTCATACATAGCTCAACACAGTACATATGAGGGCTGATGCAGAAGTAATGCCTCCTATTTTATTATATTGAGCCAAGACATCAGAGGCACATGGTGGTATGGCAGTGGAGGTTTGTCAGCAGTTTACGGGTGTTCGGCCCGGTTCCATGATGAAGGGGACAGGAGACCCACAGGCCCACACCCCGGGAAAAGGGGAAAAGGGGAAGGAGATGGCCCTGAGAGCAAAGAACAGCGGCAACAATCTGAGGAAAAACAAACTAATTTACTAAATAAGATATCGGAATGCAAAACAACACACTATAATACAATATAATTACAATTTAAGCTGATAAATCCAATACAGAGAGAGAGAATGTCCCAAAATAAGGTAGGCCTTACTCTACTACCAACGATAAGATGGCTGGAGAGCTAGGTGCTGCCAAGATGAGAGACGGCGGAAAAAGGGAAGAGGTCTCGTGATCTGCAAGTTTTTATACTGTGAGCTTTTATCTTTTCCCTCTGGCTGGAAAATGGTAACAGAGGAGCAAAGTACCGTGGGGAATGTAGTGGTCCTTCTCTTCTGAGAACCAGGTACATTCACTACATGATGTTATGATGTGGAGTACCAATAACCGAAAATCATGAAACCATGACAAGGTTGAACCTTCCCAGCAATATTTTGTTACTTTTTATTTCCATGTGACAGATGTGTACACAATTTCATACGACTGTTTGCACTTAAGTGCAGCTATTTAATGAACCAAAGCTGATTTGTTTCTAGAACTAAAAACATACATGTTGCATATTATTTCATCAGCCTGATTTCCATAAAATATAGAACCAAATACCTTAGGCCTGCCTAAGCTGGCTAAATGTACAATCACTTTGGAAAATACATATTTTCCCTATATTTTTATTACCACATTATTTTAGAAGGAGTACCAGAAAATATCGAATGCTGAATGCATTAAAATGACTCAGAATAGTCACATTCAGAAGACCATTAGATCATCCTAAAGATCAGCTTCTATCATCGGAATTTTTAGACAAAAGTAGCCTTGACTCCATTCAGGTCAAATCTCATTTGGTAATAAAAAAAGAGTTAATGCCAATTATACTTTTAATTATACTTTTTATTTTTAATTGCTATTTTCTGCTGCAAGTCGCAGGTGCAGCTACTGGAACAAATAACTCAAAATACCAATCTGTTCAGACAGTGAGTTTCAGCTGAATACTGAAACCAAGGCAGATGAACTGAAATGCTTCAAACAGGAGCCTAAACCTCACAGGCCATTATACTCAAATACCTTGAAAACATTCAGCATCTCATAAACAGAATACAGAATTGTTATTTTAATTTATTCTGCTCTAGATTTTATCCGGTCAGTTCTAATTGGGTCCCATAATGAGAAATAGCATAGGAAAGAAATGAGAAATTAAGAGTAGCTTACAGAAAAAAAAAAAAAAAAAAAGCTTCATAGTGTTACTAGCTACTGGTTCCACCACCCCCTAGGTCATTGTTTTTCCCCTAAACAAATATATCAGTCCAAAACAGCATCATGATCAAGCAAGAGTAGTTATTTAATCAGTTGATTTCCCTTATAGCTTGTTTTGAAATTGTATTGCTATTATTGCAAGGTTTTTTTTTTTAAATCATATGGAAGAACCTTCTTCTATAAATTATCAAAAACCAAGAAATTAGCTTTAAAAGCATTTAAATAGATAGAAACAAACTTACTGTGAAAGAATGATTCTATTGTGGCAGGTCACATCAATGAAGAAAATAGCATTTCTTTCTGTTCTAAGAGCAGAACATCTAAGCCTGAGAAATCCAAAAAGCTGGATTTTACACAGCATTTATTTAGAGAAACCTGTGTTGCTTGTCTCAGTCACAAGCAACACAACCCCACAAAGCAAGGAGTTTCTACAATTTACCTTACATGGTTTGCAAGTTGCACACACCCCTTTTCAAAGTGCACATTAGTAACACTTGGAGGAGCCTTAAGCTTACATCTAAGTACAGAAAGCACCTGTAATGCTTTCCGTAGTAACTCGCCACAGCTGGAGCAGGAGGGGCACCTGTTGTAGATATTTACCTGGGATACAAAAAAAAACTTGTAGTAAGCTAGTTAGGCTGGTAAAGAGGAGTTTAGGAGGTGATTTTCAGCAGTCTACAATTTTTTGAAGGATGGTCACACGGGTAATGGTGTCAAACTCTTTTCAGCTGGGGTAGTCACAAACTCCAGTTTAGGAGGCTCATATAGGACAGGAAGAAAGCCTTCATCAGGATGGTGTGGCAGCATGGGAATGAGTTAACCATGAAGGGGTGTAAAAAAAATCTTCTTGGAGGTTTTTAAGGTTTATTTGGGCAAAGTGTTGGCTAAGTTGACCTTGTGTGGGTGGTGGCCTTGCTACAAACCAAAAGTTGGATAAATCACCTCTGGAGATCCCTACTAACCACACAACTTCTGTGATTCAATGAAAAATGCTTGAGCTGTTTTAGCTACAACTGCCACTGCCTAGAAAAAGGAAAATAAGGAGTAGCAATGGTATCAAGGAGCCCAAGGGTAGGAATGGCACGTCCAGCGCTTCAGAAGACTCTCTGAATCTTTTCATGTTTCACTATGGCTTATGCTTCCCATCTTATTAAATCAGAGATGAAAGTGACTGTAATTTGTTAGTACTTAACCCAACTACCAAATCCAAAGACACAAAGTAATTTTCCCTTTGAAAACTGTAACCCATTACCCAGTTGTTCATGTCTGGGTTGAAAGAAAGGGGGAGGAAAAAAAAAGCGTGTTTTGGTGATTCTCATTGGCAAGCTAATCTATCTTCTTGTGTTCAAACCTACCTCTGCAGGGTAAGAGCCACAACAAAATATCTGAACAACAGCATAACTTGAACTGGATTTTCAGTAAGGTTTTCTGAATCAAATTTTGAGCTTTATATGTATTATACATGCAGCTCAGTAATGGAATAAATTTATTCTGGAGCTGTGTTTATAAAATACAATATATACATCGGGGTCACTTTTGCACAAATAAATTGATGTTTAAAAACAAGTTCAATTCTTCTACTCTAGTGTAGTCTCATTTACCTAAGTTTACCTTATTTGCCACTGAAAAGCAGAGAAAGTGACTACTTAGGAATGCTTAATACTCCAGGCAGCTAGAATAACATAGCTGCTGGCAGATTTGTCACTTTTAGAACAAAAAAGTTCTAAAAAAAAATCATTCCTGTTAGAAAATTTAGTACTTAATCCATGCAATGAAATATAGCTGCTCTGGTTTCTGGTCTCTTCTACCTCAGCTGAAGCTTAAGTTAATTATGTTTTTTTTTTAAAATTAACAATATTATCTCATGTTATTCTGAAAGATCAAGAACTGTTACATCCCTGAATTGTTTATAAATGTAGCTTGTCATGTGATAACATTAAAGATTTGATGCAGAAAACCAAATATGCTCCAAGTGGAATCCAAAGGCTACTGCAGTCAACGTTAATATCTGGAAACACTTTTACTTGTGTGTCTAACTTGCATATTATTGACTTTTTCTTCAGGCAAATTATTTATTTGTAAATGTAGACTACACAGTTTGGCCAGTCAGAGCTGTATGTAGCTCCTAAGCACTAGTGATAATCACGTGCACAAGTAGTCATACAGTGACATTTCATAAATATCTTTGAAAGGTAATCTATATGAGGCTTAAAGGAAAAACAGAAAAATGTAAAAACATGATCAGGTATAGAAAACTGAGCTTCTTTTTCCAAATTTTAACCACTGACCCCTCTGTCCAGTGAACTGGTCAATATATGGGTACTGGAAGTAGAGTTGATGATGATTGCAAACAATTCCTCTTTTAATAAAACAGATTTCTCAATAATCCAAGTATATGTGTAAAGCACATCACATTTTTCTACATACTTCACCATCAGAACAGTGTCCATATTAACTCCTTACTTTGTACATAATTTTATCATATCTTTGATCTGAAATTACTGATAGAAGAGCGAGTATAGTTCTGCATTGTCCACAATTTGAGTGTTTTCTGTTTCAAAGGATCAGATGTCTCATATTTTCTTATCATTACTTCTGAATTCAATAGAGTCTCCTTAATAGCCTATCTTGTTATTTATTGTATTTTGCAAAGTTTGAAGTTTCTTTAAGGGTGAGATATGATCACTGTCTATGAAAACATCATCAGAAGGAAAAAAAATCTGGGAAGGAAAACAAGGAAAACACCACAGCTCTTTAAGCTAAATGACACAGGAAAGACTTGTTCTCCATTGACAAATAAATGTAGGCTGGGATTTAGATGTTTGATTCTGTTTGAGGACTGAGCACTAGAACAGCTTTTTTAAGAGACACAACATAAAAAAAAATAACACTTATTTGTTATTAAAAATGATGTTTCTATCAGTGCCTGAAAGAGATTATGAAGTGTGGCTGTCTCAGGAAATGGGTCTCAGTGGGACAAGTGGGCCCTTACATTATTACTCATTTTGCAAATAAGAGTAAGAAAGAAAATGCTAGCCACTAATGTACTAACAGTCCAAAAATTGGAAATCTCATCATAGTGGGTGATCTATTTATATTTTTAACACCGTGAAAACTGCTTTATTACACAGAATTTCATCTTGTACAAAAAAAAATGACATTTCACTTCTCACAATGGACATTAAGTGTCATCTGCAGGAAAAAGAGGGGAATTATTTTTCCTTAATGTGAATCTGTTTAGATGAAATGCTTTTCAAAATGACTTACGTACGTCACCAATGACAAGGTTTTTAGAAGAGGAAAAAGTATTCCTATGATTTAAACATTTTCTCCTAACTGTCTTCCCTAAATGCAAAAATAATTGTCTCAAGTTACCAAATGATGTTGCATTATATACGCACCATTGTAAACTGCCTGGGGAACAACTTCAAGTGGAATCATAGAATCATAGAATGGCCTGGGTTGAAAAGGACCTCAAAGATCATCGAGTTTCAACCCCCTTGCTGAGTGCAGCGTTGCCAGCCACTAGATCAGGCTGCCCAGAACTTCAAATGAAATTTTCTTCTGAGCCTTGTGAGGTACAGTTGTTTCATTTGATTGATTTGACAAATTTAGTTTAGGGTAAGTCCTCCTCTCTAGTGGTAGTCTGATACTATCTTACACTCCTTATCCAGGAATAAGGGGAAATTTAATGATCTTTTATAACATAATCTGTCTTTAAACCTCTTTGATCTATCTAATATTTCCTACTCAAGAATGACCTGCCTGGGAAATCAGAGGATTTTTTTTTTCAATTGCGTACATGATAAGTGGATGCTTTCACTATTAAATAATTATTTATATTTTACATTGTTCTGTTTAATTTGAGAAACTCTTTAAGGTGCTTTACAAAGTTTACTTGTTGCTCATGTGGTACAACTTCTTGGGAGAATGTCTAAATAAAAGGATGCTGCAGTGTCACCAAGAAAAAAGATGCCTAAATGGCTGCAGTCTCCTTATATAGGATGTTGAAATTGGATACTACTGTGATCACCTCTAAATATCACAAGTCATTTGTTTATTTCACAACACTAGAGCTTCTGTTGAAGCCTTTCTGTGCTATCAGACTCTGTACCGTTGGGTGCAATTAAAAAAATCAAAGAGAACTTGTACATTTGACCTGTGGATATTTTAAGTCAATATAAGTTTCCAAGCAGAGGAGTTAATTCAGTGCTTGCAAGCAGTCATTTCATTAGCAGAGGTTAGGGTAAGAACCACTGCATGATTTCTAGAATGTTCTCACTTTCAACTTGACCAACAATCCCTAATGCATGGGCATCCAACCTTTTGTCTTGCCTGGGCTACACTGACTGAAGAGGAATTGTCTGGGGCTGTTCTGGGTGGCTCCAAAAGTAATGCCTCCTATTTATTTCCACAGAAACAACAACTGATACAAAGAGCACAATAAACCTATTTGATAGAGCAAATTCTCAGCTACAGCATACTGTTTTTCATCATAGTCTCCACCATTAGCTATGCATTTTCACCAGACATGAAAAAAAGCCTACATGCCACGCTTGTAACAATCTGCATCAGCAGAGGTGACCCACTGTTGCTGCCACCACCGCTGAAATGCACCACCCCCCACCTCAGTGCACTCACATCCACTGTTTGGCCTCCATAAACATTCAGCAAGCATCAATGAATGTCAGTGAGTGCTATTTTTTTCTGCATGGAGGAATTCGGTGACACACCTTTGTTTCATACATACTTTCATATCAAATACCATTTTGTTAGAATGTCCCTCTGCTGCCATCTATCTGCAATGGAATATTGCTGGGAAGGTTCAGCCTCTACTGCCATATCGCCAACATCGTAAAATAGGAGGCGTAACTTTCAGAAAAGCCCTTGTGAAATATATAATATAATGATTATAATGATAATATTATATATATATTCATTATATTATATATATATAATATAATGAATTTTAATGTTTCTTATTAAAACATTAAAAAAGCAACAAAACCATAAAATTAGTGGGATGTGACCTTGTTTTTGTGAAACTGATGCACTAGGCTGGTTCAGTGGCAGTGGTTGCCATTCTCAGTGAGCTCTGAGGTGTTCCTTAGAAATTGTGATGAAATTTTACTACTCCTGTGCCTCATCCTTGAAAACAGTTGTTCACAAATGTACGTACTGCCAAAAGCTGTGACATGAATAAGGTGTGGTTGTGCAGTGAAGGATATTTCTCTTTGGAAGAGAGAGCTTATAAAAGTCTGGTAAAGACACAGGAGTTGAATATCTGATCGCAACACAGAACATTCAATTTGAAAATTTGCAGGAAATGTACTTACGTTGACTGAAAATGGAGCAAAAAAAATGATGTATTTGGCAATCTTGAAACCTATTCTCAAATTCCTTTATCAAGACAGGAAGCACAACTACATTTTTTTTGCTGTTCACAGGACTGTGTTTAGTCAGTGAATCAAACCGCACACAATTATTTGCTATAACTTGAGTCAGCACTTCACCGTGCCCTCCCTGTGCCCTGGTTTCAGCCCAGACAGTGCCAATATCACACAGATGTATGGGTGTTGTGAGCGATGGGTGTGCACTGGGTTTCAGACCAGGCTGCTCAGTGAGGTAGAGCAAATGTCATGATGACTCCGGGCAGGGGGTGGCTGCAGGATGGGCTGGACCAGACTACATTCTGCCTGTGGGCTGCGGGTTGGACATGCCTGACCTAATGCCTCTGGGATTTCACCTCTGTGCAGGGAGTCATTATTAGCACACACAGCTTACTTATGTCAGTACTCCTGACATGTATTTTCAAAGTAAATAAATGCAGTTGCTAGTCAATGACCATTCCTGTCTCAGCATGGAGTTAATTCATCTAGGAAAGCAATGCACCAGCCGCACAGGTGATGAAGCAGCAGCACAGCAGGCAGTTTGTATGATTGTCTAAGTTGTGTTCCCTAAGTGCAAGGAAAGAGCCGTTTCTGTCTTCTGCAGACGCAGAGTTCAGTTGTCATTTCCCTTATTCTGGATAATTCACCAAGAAACATATAGTATTTCATGTTGCTGTCAGAATAGTGTGTGCTGTTTTTTCAAGTGCTCAGACACCTGGTCAATTTCCCTGATGACTTCGTAGCGTTATAGTGCGTCACCAATGGGACTAGTTTTGCTCCTTTTCATCTGCTCTGAAATCCTTTTAGCTTTTAATAGCTAAAGGGCTGAGGAAAGGACTAAGGGGCAAGGGAAAAATCTACTAAAAATTTGATTAATGGTATTTGTGTTTGTCTCACAGATGACCACAGAGCACATTTAATATCTGGCTGAGCAAGTCTTCATTCACATTTATTCTGCTCAGATCATCCTTCATAACAGCAGTTCATCTATTGTGACTGAAACGCCAGGCTTCAGCATAGCAGTATCAGCATGTTGGGTGCAGGGAGGGGAGAACAGGGTGCTTTATCAGAGAGTCTCATTTCTGTTTGTTTCTGATTTCAATATTCATAATGGGCCAACAAGTTTATTGCTTCAGTTCTGGGAATGAAAAATATGAAAAGGGCTTGTGGGAACATAGATCCTGAAGAGATTTCATTTTCACATTTTGCAGACACAACTTCTATTCTTCAACACCCCCATAGAAATGGTTGGCCTTACAAGCCCACAGGGGTAGTTTCAAGCTTCGCTCTATTGTAACAACATGTCAACCAGAGAGTCATTACTGAGCAGATAAAAGGGATGCAGTTAGTTAGATTTGAAGGTCTAAGGACTGAAAGGGATGCATAAATGATGCAGCTGGAGCTATCGAGACCAGAATTTGCAATCATTCAGAAGAACAAGGTGAAAATGGAGACTGTGATAACATGATAAATGGAACTGATCACATCCATGACAGTCTTTTGATCTTCAAAAGCCCAGTGGGCTTGAATTTTGCTGATAAAGCTTGCTGTAATTACTTCATGTCATTCAAACTCTATGCGGCATAGGACAGGAGAAGGCTGCAGGTGATATTGTTAAGGAAAGCATGGGCTTGCATGCCTTCTGCTCACCTTTGTATCCAAGCTGACAGGGAAAAACAGGCTGCAACTGATGAGATTTGCACTGACAAGCAGTTTTTTACCATTTCTTATGATCCTGGGATTTCTTGGACTTTCAAACAGCTTTTGGAAATACAGCTCATGTATCTTTTAGACACAGCGCATTTCAGAGAGATTTAACTTCTTCAGATCAGTGAGGAAAATAGGAATTCTACGGTATTAAGTATGTTCTCCTGCTGTGAGTTTTTAAGGCCTGTTTTGATTTGCTACAGTGATTTGATCTGCATCTTCTAATCTTGATTTGTTGAAGCATGACTTCAAACTGGTGGTTAGAGTAAGCAGAAGCACATGAAAGCAGTCTCTTCTCTACAAAAAGCTAGAGCAGGAATTTCTGTATATGACATTGGCAATCTCCAAATCTGCTCAGCAGCTCCCTACAACTGTTCTACTTTACTGGCTTTTCATGCAGGTCAGTCAAATACCACTGCCCACAGACAGAAGACGGCCTGTAAGCTAGCCAGGTCTGGCAGAAGCAAGATCCTAACTCATGAAATATCACCTGGGCCCTTAAGGATCCAGAAGGGGTTGTCTGAAAAGGAATCAAACAGTTCTGGGTGAAAGGTACTGTGTTGGGAAGCCAGCTGCTCCCCAAGGGTTGCCTCCTGCCCACACAGACAAAACTCACACCAAAAAGGAAGGAGAAGGATCGGAAATGTTAACCAAAAACTTCCCCCCTTGGGTCTAGGAGGACTTGGGATATCTACAAATAAATGTGAGTTCTTCATACTAGACCAGAATCTATTTTCAAAAGTAGACACAACTACCTCAGGAAAATTATTTCCAGCAGATGGTGGGGAATCCAAATTATAATGAATGAATGCAAAACTGCTATATACTGGCAGCAAAAATCAGGTTCTGAGATGCTTCCAGTTCTAGCAGAAGGTAAGGTAAAGAAAGAGTAAAACAAATCCTGTATCTAAGTCGCATTCCGTATATTCATTGTGCAGCTATCTCTAATGGAAATTATGAGACAAAAATTCTCAAAATGCAGACCGTCTGTGAGGTAGAGACCCACCAGAAATACTGTCTAGAAGAGTTTTGTTGTCTCCCTATAGCAAAGAAAAACTAAGTTACAACATTTCAGTAACGGATAACATGTATTTTCTATGTCTGATACAGAAAGAGGGAAGAGCAAACCCAGCAGCACTGCAGCTGTTTATTCCCTGCAGCAGCAGTAGACAGATATTTGGATGCAAACAAGAACAGTGATCCTTAAAGAGCTGGTTAAACAAACCTCTACTATCTAGGGAACCTCTAGAAAACACAAATTCTGGAAATTGCAATTCTTGTGTAAAAAGCACTGCTACGTGACACCAAAATGACCAGAGGAATATACTGCATACTCAGATTGGACAGTGCTATTTTGGAAATCTGGTGTCAGAAACTGACTAATTTAATCTGAATGTGATGTATTCCATAGAAAATACTTTGTTTGAACTTGTACAGTTTGACTGTCTGTCTAAAAAGCCTGAACCTTCAAATGCTTCACATATCAATTGTATATCTATATAGGTATAAATTCATACGTAATACAAAAAGTATATTAAATAAATACACTGACTTTTTAAATTTTAGTTTTCCTGTGAAACAGAGATGTGGCCAATGTATAAATGTTAATTAGGGTTTTTTTAAACTGATTATTTATTGTGTATGTTTTCTTCTATCTCTAAAACAAGGCTTTTCTGGAATTCATCTGTAACCATTTCCTGTAAGAATATTTTCAAATTTGTGCTCCAAAACTTAATATCACCAGGAGCCACTAGAAGACACTGTTACAGAGAATGCCTAAGAAGAAACTTTTTTTTATCTATAGCTCTTCTAAATAGATTTCATGCATCAACAGAAAAGTCTTTTACTACTCAACTGCCTTACAGGGAATTATTTACTAGGTCTTGCTTACTAATTTTCTATCCATAAACAAAATGTTTAAAAGGTCAAACATTATGAGGAAGAGAAAGGTCACTGCATGCTTTAGCACCTTGGGATTGGGCAGTGGAAGGCTTCTCAAAGCTTCAGCAAGTTGCACAAAGCTGTGTCAGCAGTTTCATAGATTTTTCACTCAATTTCCAGGCCAACATAAGTCCATCCAAACATAAAAATGAAGATATAAAAACTTCTCCTTTCACTGAGAATAAAAAATATCCTTCGAGAAGATGATAAGCCATAATAAACCAAGGCAAGGCAGGAGGTCCCCTTGGGAAGGAAAAGCTGTGACAAAGCAGAGCTGAGAAAATGCACCGTTCACCATAGGGCAGAAAGCTGGAATAATACTGTGACCTGGTGGCTGGAAGCCCTAAGCATGACACCAAATGCCCAATTCTTCTGAGAGTCCCTGATACAGAAACTCAGCCAATGCAACCCTTGCCCATTTGGGCTTGACTACAAATTCCCATCTGCTTTATTAAGCCTCTCTCACTTAATCTTTAGTCATGTATGTCTCTGCAATTTACAACAAAAAGAAGACTTTCTGTCTTGCCATTGCCAATGAACATTGCCTTGTCTCACAACTGGCATTATTCTGACAAGAGCTCATTCAGGAAACAGCAGATGAGGCAAAACTTTGCAGTTTGATACTAATCCTAATAAAATCCAAGAAAGAGCAATACAACCATTTCAGTAACAGTCTGTTAGTATTTTGATGATTCAGTAGTGGAATGGACTGAGTTAAAATCCCAGACATCAATAACTTGTCTGAAGGTCTGCAGGATTTAAACCTCACAATCGATCAGGCCACCAGAACTGGAAAATTGGAATGTGCCTTGTAATAACTCAGTGGGCTGAAATGCGCAAGATCAGCAAGAATTTTAAATGGGTTGATCTTTATCTGTAACAGTCATTTATTTCTGTTTTGTTTTTTATATATGTCCTTCTATTATTTATCATGTGAATAAGTTTTATTGATATTTGGGTTATCTGTAGAATAGACAAGGGAAAGAGTTTATACGCTAATGCTCTTGCCATGTGTAAAAGTATCCTACATCAACTACGGATTTGAAGTAATCTCAGTAATGAGCTGAAAGTGGACTTTAATAAGAACTGCAAGTCTCTAAATAAGACAGAGTTAAAAAAAAATAAATCTGGTTTCAGGTTTTATGTAGTATCTAAGGAGGCAGAATGTTTGACTACTTAAATAGAGAAACTAAAAAGTGTCAATAACCCCAAACCCTAAACGACTAAAAGAAAAGGCAAAACATACATTTTAAAAGCTTATAATCCACATTCTCCCTGTATATTGCTTTCTTACTTTCAATTAATCAAGAACTTTTTGGATTACATGAAAATCTGGACATTCCCCTTTAGACGTTCTGTTACCTCTCAGGTGTGGGTTTTCTCTGTCCCTCATCTTCCAGTACTTTCTCCCTGTGAACTGCAGTCTCCAGTCCTTTGCTTCTACCCTTAAGCCCATGGCCTCCACACACTCTCCAGAAACAGCCTCAGCTCTGCCCTGGAGGGTCTGATCCACTTCGTTGCTTTTTCAGGGAACAGCGCACACAACCTGGAAACAAACCAAACAAAAGGGTATTCTCCTTTGTCTGCTATGTAATCTTTGAGGTACAGTTTGGATTGTGGTCCAGTGTAAACAATCTCCATATTTCACTGTTCTTCACGCAGTATAATAGAATTATAGAATGGCTTAAACTGGAAGGGACTGTAGAGATCATTAACTCAAACAAATGTGCTGTGAACACGTTGCTAGTGCTTCTGGCTGATGTTGCTCTACATAGTCTTTGAAGGACTTGAAGGGTCTCTAGGACCTGTAGGCAGAGCAGCATGAAGGGAATCAGTTCTTTTACCAGCAGCACATCAATGTTTTGAAATTTGTTTTTGTTAAACTCTAGAACAACTGTTGAAACTTTTCACAATATTATCATTATGATTCTATGATTATGAACTAAATTGTTTGGAGGTGGGATGAAGCTGGGCAGGGGAGTGGAAAGGAAGAGTTCAGTTATGCAGCTGTGAAATTACGTCAGATGCATTTCTTCTCCCACAATTTTCATTAAGTAATTTCAACTTTACAAATTGTTTATTTCACCAAAAAATAGTTTTGACAGGTTCAAGGTAATAGCAGTTAGCAGTACATGGAAGTACACCAATTCAAATGAACATCTCCTAGGAGAGCCATCACCCTTCAGCTTGATGGTAACCTTTCTAGGTTTGGGAAAGAAGAGCTCGTACCTGAGGGCTTTACCTTGAATGGAATTTCTGTCCTCCAAGCTGCTTCAATTATCACTTCTGCCTCTCCCACTGTAGGACTCAGTCAAACATCACACACAGTAGCATATGTGAGTGCTGGAAAGAAGTGCAAGATGAACTGAGGGGCCAAAATATCTGCCAGTATCCAAAGGAAGCCTGGGTGCCCTACATTGGCCACTCCTCATCTGAATATTATCAATATTATTTAAGGCAGAGGAAGGATTGGTGTTTGTGAGGAGGGGTTCTGAGTGCAGAATCTATCATTCAAGTCATCATGAAGATCTGGCACAACAGGTGATGTTGCCATGGCTGATGGTAGAAACGAATGATGGATGAGGTAGGAAAAACAGGATCACGCATGAAAGCAGCTTACCAGAAGGACGCAGGACAATTTCAATAAACAATATAGGACACACTAAAATTAGGAATGAAGGAATATGGAGAAAAAAATTTGGACTAAAACCAGAATGAACTCTCCAAGATTGCAAAACACAGAGAAGACGGGAAAATAGACATTTAAGATACGAATAAAAATTCATTTCAAACTGTAACACTTATTAATAATCTTGATTTTGGTTAAACTATTTCTGCAGCTACCTTGCAAACTTATCTGTCAGTCTTGAAGACCATGTGGCCAATGAAAGAAAAGAGATTGCGCAACATGAATCCTTATGTTCAGCACATGTCATTTTTGACAGCGAGGTTATTTCAGTCCCAGCCAATACAAATATTTGCTTCTGAAGCTCAGGCTATCCCTTAAATACTTGTATGTTGTCCCTCCTTGCTTGATCTCCTGTGTGTCTCCTGCTACCAATGCCTGAAAATCAAAGAGGATTTCTCCTCTGGAGGTCTTCAGTTACACAGAATTCCAACACTACATATGTGATTTGACAAAACAACACACACCATACATATCCCTCTCTTACTTTTATTCTATTGTGTCCTTCAGCTGAAAAAAATAAAAGAAAGAAAGAAATCAACTCTCAAAAATGCAAAGAATTTACGAAAGTTGAATCTCTGGTGAGTCAAATGATTTTTCTAGAACATGAACTCTTCCAACAGGCCTACAAAAAGAGTTTGTGACAGCTGTCCTAAAGACCTTCAGTGCCTACAGCCCAAAGTCTTGGTTACAACACCATAAAATTTGAAGTTTTAGATGATATAAGTGCTTCTGTCTTCATTCTATCATGACTTTTTGTGCAGAATCTCCTTTAGGAACCACCAGGACTCAAGTCCTGCCTTGCCAACAATTGCAGTTGCATTAAGTCCTGCCAAATTTTGAAAATTATTTGGCACTTTCAAATAGTCTGAGCCAGACGAGTGATTGTTAGCTCTCCACATGGGCTGTCAGAGTGGAATATTAAACCAACCTGAGCATTTGTTTTTGGTATGCTCCTGTCAGAACTGATTTATGTGTGAAAGCGCCCAGCTCTCAGGGCGTATATTTAATACATTTCTCCTGTGAAGTGCTTTGAATGATCTGCTAAGCAAATAGCTTTCGGGACTTCTTTAGATTCAGGGAGAACAGCATGAATTCTCACTTCTGGAGAAACAGGCCAGTGATCGTTACCAGTATTTGTAAATATGCAAGCAAAGGACACAGGGATTCTATTTTATGTCAGATGTAAACTGTTCACCTTCAAGGGTCAGGAAAGAATTTTCTCTTCAAGTGCAGGCTAGAATAATTGTCCAGTCTTATTACTGCTTTTCTGGAAGTTAGCTCTTGGCAGCTGCTGGGTACAGAGGATGTGACCAGCCAAGCATTCTGAAGTAACTTGAAAATGACATGATATGGTTTCTTATTTCCAGTTTGAGTTTTTAGTGCTTCCCCCACAAAGTCAGAAATTATGTTTTAGGTGTAAAACTATGCATTCCTAGCAATACAAATGCAACTTTATTCATGTTCACCACAGAAGAAGAATATTGAATGAGAGGCTTAGAAAAACTTGCCAAAGGTTTTTAACAACTCTCAATACAAATATAGGAGCATTTTTACTCAGAATAGGCTGGTTTAATGCCTGTTTTAAGGACAGCCTGTTGTCATGAGAGATAATCTGCTTCAGTTTCATTCTGAAGATAGAGATGAAATGAGTACAAGTAGATGATACATTCCTTCCTTTCCTGAGGAATTCTATGTAAGTTACTAAACCTGATTATTCTCACAGCATGTATTTCTGACCATAAATATGATTTTAATGACATGCACGCAAATCTTGCAGTTGCTCCCTCCAAATGGGTGCTCTGTGGACTTGTTTCAGCCTCACGCTCATACCATCAGCTTACAGCACTGTCCTGGTCCTCTGGATCCTACATCATTGCTGATGAGGGGTTAAGAAAGGTCTGCCAGTTCAGACACAAATCTATTTCACCAGTATTTATGGGTGACTGTTTAAGATGAAGAAGTATTTTCTTCACTGCTTTTCTGTGATTTTTAAATCCATCCTCTGGATAAATGACAGGAAATCAAAAATGCCTGGGGGTATATGACTCTGAAATGCATTAATGTCATGTCTCCGGGACCAGTCACAGCAGGATCACCTGTTATTTTCCATTGAACACATGCAAAAAGAGTGCTGATCTGTTGCTTTTAACATTATTCTCTGTGTTACTATACTATCTCGTGGTCACAAAGGAGGCTGCATGCCTTTGTTTTAGACATTGCATAAATGTAGTAAAAGTTACAGCATTTTCTGAAAAGGCTGTAATATAACAGCAAGCTAAACACAAAGTACAGTAATTATTATCCCATTTATCCAGCTTGGATTCTGAACCTACACCATTCTCTAGAGGCCGCACAAGGAATATGCGGCAGAACCACAAATTAAAACAGATTTTCTGAGTCCTGTACAAAGCCTTACTCACAAGACCAGCCTTTCTTTCATATTTTCTCTGTACATATCAACAACAGTTGATGGCTTGTAAGTACTGAAAAAGCATGCAATTTGCAAGTCACGATTTTCCTGACTGGTTCTTTCTTATGAAAGACAATGCCTCCAAAAGGTCAGCCAAAAAATAGATAAGTAAAGTGTGTGATGACAGAAACAATCACTGGAGATAGAACAGTTTGGCACTGAATAAAAACCTGTCCCAGTAAATCATCCCATTAGTACAAATGCACATGGTGTTCTTGATAACATCTCAGTGTGTAGGGACAAACTTATTCCAAAAGTTAAATCATTCAAATAAAGGATTTCTTTAGATAAAAGGAGGAAGGAAACCAGATGTAAATTTAAATGTGTGGGATTTTGTCCTTTTAAACATTAAATCCTCAGGCTAGAAAAATCTGTCATGAAAGCACCAGGTGAACAGGATTGTCTTCAACAACCAATAGGTTACATTCTATGAACATTGGTAAATGGGTGAAGTTAATTTTATGGGTTTCATTTGAACACTAAGTAATATTTCAGCTTATTCTGCAGCAGCATTGTGAGCTAAATTGCAACAATTTTATCCCCCAGACCGTAACTGGGAGGAGGGTGACCTGCCTCCTGTGTTGGTGGATACATCATTGGGAGGCTCTGTCAGTGTCCCTTTCAGCATCACAGCAGGCATGTGTTCAGCGGGACTGGCCAGCCTGACAAAGAGGCAAGGAGCCAGGGCAGGCAGATGCATGGGTTTTACCAATTGTGTTGCAGACAGCAGAACCCACGCAGTAAACCAGGATTCTGGAGTTGCCATGGACAAGGCAGAAAGAGAAACAGCAGCAGGAATTAGAGGAAAACAGCAAAATACATTATTTACCTCCACGAGTCCAACAAGAACTTTGAGTTTACTTAGAAACAATTAGTGGAGGCTTTCCATTTAGTCACACCTGAAGGCCAGAGGAAGTTTCAAGCTCTTCTGCTTTCACAGTCTGGCTTCCTAGATTTCAGACACACCTGATTTTGAACTGTGCAGATCTACGTTTATTATTTTAGTCTTTCATAGGCAGGCAAGAGATGCTGAAGAAAGTGCTGGGCTGAACCTGACCAGGATTTTGTTTCGACCTATCTTCAGCCAAATACGACTAAAGGTAGGCTAAAATAAGGGGGAAAATATACAGGATTTAAGTCTGTGATGTTTTCTACAATAGGACGCTCAATCTCATAAATATCCACTAGTCATTAAGAAGGAGAAAAGACATTTACAGCATTACAGTAATTAATGAGAGGTTACTTCCAGCGTCACCGTGCTAACGAGCTCCTCCTTTTAATGCATTTTGCAAAAGCTGATGGCTGTCTTAGAAAGAAGTCGGTGTGGTTGGATTTCAATACATCGGTCCTATCACTGAAAGTATCTATAGGCTTGTTCCAGTCTGCTGATTAGGGGAGATAAGAGCAAGTTGGATGGCACCTTTCAAGAAACAAAGAAGGCACGGTGTTACACATCTAAGTCAGTAACAGCCTGAGACAGAGAATGCTGCTGTCTCTTTTCCATACGCATATCCTCTAGATTTGGTGTTTCTAACACCTTTTCCTCCTGTCACTGATATTTTTGCTTCATACGTTTTTTCTTCATGCTCCATTGGTGCTATTCTAACACTCCTGAAGAAATTTAACTAGCACTTTGACACTTCCAGGAAGGACAATCAAATGCAGGCCTATGAGATCTTTCTTGCTGTCCTGCGGTCTGACAATCTGGGATCAATTCACTTGAAAAGAAATCCATAGTTCTTGGGTGAAAGCTGAAAAGACAAACAAACCCAAATAACATACTGTGAAGGGAATTGAGTCCAAAATGCTGACATTTCCCATCTCAGCTGTAGTTTGGAAATATTGATTCTCTGGTCACTTACTGGGTATCCCAGTGGGGAGCCCTTCTTTTCTTCCTTCTCCTTTTTTGCCCTTAACCAGGAGTGCCCAGGATGTTGTTGGTTTTCTTTGTGACATGAGCACATAGCTGGCTCATGTTCAACCTGGTGTCCATCAGGAACCCCAGTCCTTTTTTTTCTGAGCTGCTTTCCAGTCACTTGGCCCCACAGCCTGTGAGGGTGTATGGGGTGCATTCCACGTGCACAGGGCTTTGCATTTCCTATGGATAAAATTAAGGAGATTCCTGTTGGCTCCATGCTCCAGCTTGCCAGGGTTCCCTTGAAAAGCAGCGCATTCATCTTGCCTATCAATTGCTGGTTCACCTCTACTTTCACTTCCTCCGAAGCTAAGCATCATCTGCCGACTCACAGAGGGTTGCACTGCATCACTTCATTCAGGTCATTAGTGAAGATGTTACACAGGACTGGACCCCAGACCGACCCCTGGAGCACACCGCTAGTGACTTCAGTGGGGCTTTGTGCCCACAACTTTTTAAGCCCAGCAGTTTAGCCAGTTTTCAGTCCACTTTACTTAGACTACATATCTAACTGGTACGTTGTCAGCCTGTGTATGTGGGATGCTATGAGACAGAGTCGAAAGCCTTTCCAAACCTAAGATAAACATTATCTGCTGCATTTCTCTCATCCAGCAAGCCAGTTATCTCATTAGCAAAGGCTGTCAGGTTGTTCAGATATGATTTCTCCTTCATAAATCAGTGCTGACTACTCCCAAACACATTGCAATCATTCTGATGTAGATAAGAACCTCCCTCTCTGCCTGTTACTGCAGCCACAGATCCTCTGTCTTGCTGTTATGATATTTTCCTGTACACTTTGATCAGATGATGCCAGTCTGCAAAGAAATCTACTGGGAAAGGGAGACGTGAAGATAAACTGGAATTTTACAAAGTGTCCAGTGACTTAGAAGAAACCCTCTTTTAGCTAGACAAAAAATTCACACATTTTATTTTCATACACTCCCTGAGCAAGGGCTCATCCAAGAGTATCACACTGTGCTAATACCAGAAACAAGTCTGAGATGCTGATAACAGGCCATCATTCGGTTTGTTTTTTTCCATGCTGCTTTCTAGTGTTATTACCAACAAAGAAAATAAAAACAAAGTTTCATCTGTTCAGTTGCAAAACTTCTATTCATTTAATGCACATGCTATTTCCCCTTTCACAGAGGAATAAAGGAGTTAATTTCTGAACACCGTCCATATTCTCTGTTAATGTTTTGCTGGTATAACAAATAACGACAGCAGTTTATTACTCTCTAATAACTACTATTCTTTTAAGTAGAGAAAACATTTATTATTGTGCAATGCAAACATCAACACATACTGAGATGAGAATAATACAAACATGTAAATTAATATTGATGTATAAGATAAGGAATTCAGGAGGTACAATGAACTTGAAGCTGAAGATGGTTCCTTAGGAATAAAGAATACTTTCAAGACCAGTTCTTCACATAAATCAAGTCACTGCAGAGATGTTTAAATATTAAAACTATATAAGTTAAATCACATATAATAAGATCTTCAGTCATGAGCCTCTCTTCTAATTATTGGTAAGACAGGCAAGAAATCAGATCCAGTAAGTAGAAGAGACACTGTCAAATACTTTAGACTCTTATAAATGAATTTACTTCATCATTTTTTTGAAACTAAATAACACACCAAAAACTGTATTTCTTCTCATCATGTTCAAAACTTTCTCTAATTTCAAAGCTCAAGATCTATGTTCTTCGTAAAATCACACCTATTCTCTATCCAGTTTACTTTGCACGGGGTTCTTTCTGTAACCTCTCTTGCCCAACTTTTTACAGTGTTTATTGTATGCCTGAGAAGAAATGCAGAACATCACGAACTACATGAAAACAGCTCCTCTCTTGTTTTCCCCTTCTTTTTTCTCTTTATTTTGTAGATGTCATAGAGAGATCAGACTATGGAGGGTCTGATCAAGGTCTGATCTAGAAAGCAACTGCAGCTTGTGTGGGAACCTTGACACAAGTTCATCCAGCAGAAAGCATGAAATGCCAACAGGCTCAAAAAAAAAAAAACAGAAACAAAAACACCACCAACAAAAAAACCTTAACAGAATTGAAGCTCTTCTGTTTGTCATTTGGATTCCAAAAGGAATCTGGAAATCCTGCATTTAAAGCAGACTGTGGGTGACCTGCTGAGGAGTGAAGAGTCAGGCAGACAAAACGGCCATCAACTAAACAGAAAGATAATTAATATTCCTTGAATGCTGCACTGGTGTTGACACCTTTCTACAGGGTGTTTCACCTTCGGCTTTGTGATAGAAACAGACCCCTGTGGAATATTTCCTCTTGTTCTAAAGCTGGTGGTTGTAACTGCAATCACGTTTGCTCTCTCTTTCCCTGATGCACACTGATTTCAAAAGGGTTTAGAACAGATCCTGAACAATAAAGCACAAGGCCACCAGCAAAGCTGAAAAACTTTCTAAAACCAAACCAGAATCTGTTAAAAAGAAACCATAGAATCATGGAATGGCTTGGGTTGGAAGGGATCCCAGGGATCATCAAGTTCCAACCCCCCTGCCACAGACAGAGCCACCAACCTCCACATCTGATACCAGACGAGGTTGCCCAGGGCCCCATCCAACCTGGCCTTGGACACCTCCAGGGACACAGCATCCACAGCCTCTCTGGGCAGCCTGTTCCAGCACCTCACCACTTTCTCTGTGAAGAACTTCCCCTGATATTTCAAATGAAAAGCTTTAACAACAAACACTGTGAAGATCAGACTTTTTTCACTGAGAAATCATCTAATCATCTAATTCTCTCTGTATAAAGATACTACTTTTAGGATTTGAAATGGAAATACAAACTTTGAATTCAAGGTTACACTGATAGGTGTATGGATACACTGCCTTCTCCACCCTTAGAGGTTTTCAAGACAGTTGGGCAAGGCCAGAGCCGGCCTGGGGTAGTACTGCTGAAAGGAGTGCTCTGAGGAGGAGTTTGGACAAAGGATCTCCACAGAAGGAGGTCTTCCATTCAACAATTTCCAATTCTGTCTTTCTTTCATCATAGAAAAAAACAGTGTTAGAAAGGGAATCACTGTTTTAAACATCTTTGAGTGGTTCTACTGTGAGTTAATATCTTCCAAACACTAGGGCAACACTGTAGCTGCAAATACAAAAGAAAATATGACATAAAATCAACATGTTTTAAACTGTTTTTTACTTTCAGCAATATAAAATCAAACTGATTTCACATTTCAGTCTAAGTACAATATCAGATTATGTTGTACATTTCCTTTTGAAGCCAGTGGTGCCTATCATTTCTGATTAATACATACTGTTTAAAACAGAAATGTAGTGAAAATTTTTGGACTTACCCACTTAAATCTGAGAACATTTATTCAAAGCTAAATTTGTGGAAGATACAAATAAATAAGTCAGTACTTGAGTTCTATTATTTATCTACTGTAAAATCTTCCATGGCATGTAACTGGGCTGTCCAATAGAAAAAGGGGCTGTACAGAGCAGATAAAGTAACATGGTATGAGGAGAAAGATGATTATCTCAACCCTTTTAAATTGAATCCTGCTAACATTTGGCATGCAAGCTGAAAAAACAAAGACCTGAATGCCAATATTTGTTATTTTGAATTCACTAAATCCTTTGTGTGTTGGGAAAAACAGGGAACAAAATTAAAGCACACATTTAAATACACAAACTTGTCAAGACCAAAGGATGAATTTTAAAAACTCTCTTGTGTGGTGCAGTAACATACTATAAAAAAGAATTTGAACAATACCCCTAACTCATAATGGAAATGGACTCCAAGCATAGAAGAATACAAAAGATAAGAAAAATAGGTACTCTAGTTGTACCACGTCACTTCTACTGTGAATGACTAAACTCTATTAAAATTTTGAGAAGTTGGATTCCTAAGACTCCTGATAGAGTTGCCTTAGTCAGACCTGGCTAGTTCCCCCACAGAAGTAATGACAACTGCTAGGAAATGTTCTCAGCCATACTTATGCTCTTTACAACTGCAGCACCCATTAGCCACATAGACTATCTTCCTCAACAAAGCCTCACTATTTGCTAACAGCTTTTCTTCCTTTCCCAGCTGTAGGAAGGACAGGTTGCCTGATTGCTTGCTTACATGGGCACATGAATGTGCAGAAATAACTGAGCTTTGCACTTAGCCTAATGTGACTAAACACAACCATTTTGCAGGATCACAGAAATATTTAGCTTGAATGTCATCTAAATCCCTTTCTCTTTCCCAGGTAAGGCTAACTTCAAAGTCTAGATTGGTTTACTCAAGACCTAGTTCTGAGAAGTATCAAAAATCCCCAAAGGTGGAGATTCCACTGCGGCTCTGTGACTCTACTCCAGCATTTGTATTGCTCCACTTGTAGCAGTAGAGTTTTCCTGGCCATGCAGAACCAGGCTGTAACAGATCTCTATCCACTAGTTTGCAGTTTTCTCACACAATCACAGTTCTGATGGAATAGAATGTCCTAGAGCAGCAGCCTCTGAGACAGGGAAATGAAAAGCTGGGAATACAGATCTGGCAATCATGGCCTGTCTCACAGAGACAAAGTGCAGATGTTAGCTGGTGCTCAAGGAGTATGTTCAATCGGAAACCAGAGAAAATTCATATCTGATAAAACAGACAGTTCCAGCAGGAATGCATTCATATGATACTTTAGAGTGTAGAGGAAGATACTCAAGCACTAAATCCCAGACATGTCACTGCAAATATGAGCTCGTTATCTCTGCAAGATTCATGCACAGGTATGCCCAAGCTCAGATAAAGTTATCTCTTTTGAGAGCTTTGCCAGTCTGGTGGCCCAATATCTACCTGCAGCATGGAAAGAGTTTCTCTGTCCTTTATACAGTGGCCACTGGCCACAAAGTTATCTAATGACAACACTGATGTGTTCTCAGCTATTTTATTAAAAACAAAGTTAAGAGAAAAAAAAAAGCTTTTCATTGAATAGCTCAAGATGAAAAGAAATAAGATGCAGGTTACTACAGAGACGGCCGTGGTTTTTGCTTGCCAAATGAAAGCTAATGGTCTAATGCATGAGCATCCAACCTTTTGGCTTGCCTGGGGCACACTGAGTGAGACGAATTGTCTTGGGCTGCAGATAAAATATATAATATGGTTAATGTCTGTAAGTAACAAAACTTTTTTTATATATATTTTTAATTACAAAATTAAAAAAAAGGAGAGCAACAAAACAATAAATCTAGTGGGATATTTGACCTTGTTTTTGTGAAACTAAGGCAGAAGTCTGAACTGATGGAAGTTGCAACTCCTACTGAGTTCTCAAGGTGCTTACCAGAGGTTTTGTCTTTGTAAAACATTCCTTGATATGCATCAAATTTGGCAGCGTGTTTTTGCATATAACATCTTTTCAAATTGTAAGCTTTGAAAACTGACATGATTTCCTTATAAATTAAGCTTAGTGCCATATTATTTGTCTTGACTTAAAAGTATGCACCTGTCCATTTTTCACTGGATACTCTTCCTTCATCCAGGACTTTTCTACTTTAGGGGTCCTGTTTCTTTTTGAGATGACATTAGGTAGGTTGAAGTATTATTATCAGCAGGCACTGTGTTTTACTCACCAAGTGGCACAAGCACATGTAATGTGCAATACACACGGGATCCAAATTGACTGTGTGTGTGTGACAGACGTGAGAGCTGGAACCAGCGCTGAACTGCACTGCATCCTCCTCTTGTCCTGGTTTCAGCTCAGACAGTGCCAATATCACAGTCATGTGTGGTCGTTGCTGAGCAATAGGTGCACACCCAGGGCCGGGCTGGGCCGCTTGGCAGGGCAGAGATGCTGCCATGGTGGCATGGGGTGGCTGCAGGATGGGCTAGGCCGGGGGCTGCATGTGGCGTGCGGGCTGCGAGTTGGACATGGCTGGCCTAATGACTGGCTTTGTTTTCTTCAATTTGTGAATTAATATCACTGAAAACCATGAGATCTTGCAAAGTGGAAGGGCTGCTGCAAATATTCAGCTTTGATGCTTCAGAGCAGAGTAGCTGAACACTGAGAGAGCTCTTACTAGAACTTTATGAAATAGCATGGCCTGTTCTGATAGAGGTCCCTTGGCCAAATTGGGCCGTCCAGAGATCAAACAATAATCAAACTACAGCTCCTGAGGACTTTTTCTCTCACTGGAAGAAAAAAGGTGAGGTTGAATTAAATACAGAATGGCCTGGTACTTCACTGTTGGTATTTTCCAGTTTCCTTAGTGAAATGGTTCAAATTCTGACCCTCAAGGGAAGTAATAACAGTCTACAAATTCTGTTTTGAAGATTAAGGAGACATATCCCCAGGGTAGAATCTGAGGATGCACTGCTTCAAAAACAAGGTGAATATTCAGGTTGTCTTTGTTACCTGTGATCTGAAGAGATGACCCTGGGCGATGACCAACTTCTCTTCAAGCACTGCTTGCTAGAATGGCAGCACTCCACAGCTACTTGCCTTGACAGAAATGTAAGCAGAAGCTTAGAAAAGAGCCACAAGGTATTAGTCATTTATTCAACTTCAGATCTCACTTTTTTGTTTGTTTGTTTCTCAAAAATTAAAACAAGAAAGACACGAAACTTAGGCAATTAGGCTTCCTCATTTAAACAAAGTTTCGTTACAGTCCCCTAACAGTTTAATCAGTAGTTTTTAGCTTATCTACTATGCATCCTTACTGGCTAAATTAAAACAAAACAAAGCAACACAAACACACACACAAAATCCTTTTTATTGCCACTCAAAAAAAAAAAAAAAAAGCAATAACTGTAGATAAATAGACCTAAGACCAAATGTTTCATTGCTTTTGTGCAGTAGGTATACAGGTTTTATTTACACAATGACTAGTATCATGCCCGGTTTGTTTGCTTCAGCGAAATCCTGCAAAAATATATCAAATGTGATACAGATAGACGGTAGCTGTCTAATCATATTCAGGAGGTATCCTAAAATGATATCGAAGCTGATTTGTCGTGGTATTTTGGAGTTTCTTAAGTATGGCATTCTGGGAAGAAACATTGCTTGGTTTAGCTACTATTATACCTGTACTATTCAGAAAACTCATTTCCTATAAATGAAAGAAAAATGCTAGCTAATGCTAACCCATTTATATCTTCATACAGAAGACTCAATTCATGACTTTTCAAGAGACCAAAGAGAGTTTAATCAGTCTGTTGCTCCTCTAGCTCTCCTTTTAGTTTGTACTGACAACAGTGCAGCATTTGCTTTCCTTCAATGGGGATCTTTCCCAGTACTCCACAACACATGAAAGATGACAGAGAGGACAGAGAATGGCCTTGTTTTGACAAACATCTGCCACCTCTCAGGTCCTCTGGGTTTGGATGGGTTGAGTCCCTTTTAAAAACTAGAGTTAAGTCATACTAAGAAGTATAAACACCAATATGGTCCAAGCTTGGAAGAAAAATGCAAGTTTTGAAAAACAAGTTCCTGCTTTAAAAACATTTTCAAACTTATTGTTTTTTTTTTTTTTTTTGACTTCTTATTAACAGCCATTTCTCCAAAAAAGATTAGATCTCTTAAAAAGAAAATTAAACAGGGCGTCAAGATTGATGAGCCTCTTTTGTAAGATGTGACTTTGTGGCAACGCTATGAATTTGCTTTACCTTCTGTTGGAGATCAATCCTCCCTTAGGTCAATACAAAAGATTTCTGCTACAAGGGTTCTAAGAGGCTATTTCAGGCCTCAGCCAAAATAAATCATAAATCAAGAAGTCTATCTGTCACTGCTTCTGAAATGAAGTTAATTCTACCAGCCAGAAATGATAAATAGAAGTGCTTGGGGTTAAATTTGTTAAACAGTCTCCAGCCTTTGTAATCATTTTCAGTCCTTTTAAAATTGTTCTGAACTTTAATCAATGGACAGCCTCATGTTTCTTTCTCTCCTGCTGTTTTCTTCTAAAGTGATCTTTTATTTACTTCTGAACACACCATGATACTTTAGCACTCCTTACAAAGGAGTCACTGTGAGTATTGCTTGACGTGTATTCTCTCCAGTTGCTTGTTTGTATAGTACCGAAGCCACAAAACTTCTCCTAGGAGGACAGGCTGGGAGAGCTGGGGCTGTTCAGCCTGGAGAAGAGAAGGATGCGAGGTGCCCTGATAGCAGCCTTGCAGTATCTAAAGGGGAGCTACAGGAAAGAAGGGGACAGACTCTTTAGCAGGGTCTGTGGTGACAGAACAAGGGGAAATGGCTTCGAGCTTAAAGAGGGCAGATTTAGGTTGGATATAAGGAAAAAATCTTTTACAGTGAGGGTGGTGAGGCACTGGAACAGGTTACCCGGTGTTGTGGCTGACGCCCCATCCCTGGAGACTTTAAAGGTGAGGCTCGATCAGGCCCCGGGCAACCTGATCTAGCTGTGGAGTCCCTGTTCACTCCAGGGGAGTTGGACTAGATGGCCTTAAGAGATCCCTTCCAACTCTAAGGATTCTATGATTCCACGATTCAAAGAAGATGCATCAAAATGTATTTTCTAGCACTGCAGCTGCTCAAGGCCATGTTATGAGAAATCGGTGACAGAGGTTTGATGTAACAGCACAAAGTGTTTGAGGAGCATATGATCCTACTGTTGATGTACTCAGTAGGGAGGAACAGGACAATACACTGCAGGGCATACTCACTCTCCTAGAGAAGTACAAGGACACACTGTAGGCATATGCATTTCCTCAAACACCTGTTTACCATAAGTTGGCCAGGAAGCACTCATGTCTAAAGCAGGTCCCTGACTGTGTTAGTTCAGCACAATTCTGTACTGTAACGTCCTATACTGCTGACTTTGTTGGAATTTTCATCTAACTTCAACTGCAATTTTAAACGGACTGAAATATTGCAGATGACAGCGGCACAAGATGCCCTATCTCCTCAGAAAGCAAGGTCTGCCTACGTGTGGCAAAACTGTCTTTATTTTTTCCTCTATTACAGTTTTCTAGCTGAGATAAACTGGGCAGTCTGTCTTGGCAAAGCCACTGCATTTACTCTGAAATCTGAGGAATTAACCACAGGCAGTGTGTGAACCCTTCAAACCGAGGCTTTTCTCTCAATCCCCGCACGCAGCAAGGAAATCTGAGGGGAAAAAAACCCGAACAAGTATACTGAAAATTAATTCATGACTCTTCAGATACATTACTCCCACTGTCATGATCCCTCATCTCCTTTCTTGAAAAAAGGCTCTTCTACATGCTGTGAGCAGATTTACAGCAACAGAAATCTGGGTATTGATCATTGAGTGCTTATTTGCTGACTTGCCAGGGACTGATTTTTCTTCCCCCGGGTGATGATAAGAACAGGAAAAAGAGAATGTAGATTCTTTTTCTGTCATCTCGCATACAATCAGTGCTGAAGATGTGTATTATGTACACACATTCTTGGTTTCCCTTGACAAGAGATTTTTTAACATGGAATTAAATAAACTTTAATGATGACACAGCTATTTACTTCATGTTCTCTAGTTCAGAGGAATCAGTGCTGGGGAAATATTTCCATCTCCTTCTCTATTCCAAATGGCCAGTTGGGAATGAGAAAAGAGCATATTCTCTGCAGAAGACAACCCAGAATGTGCAGAAATTCCCCACTATGAGCTCAGAGACATGGAGTCAATTCATAAAGAGATGAAGAAAGCACTTGTGCTAAAAGAAAATGGATTTTATAGCAGTAATTTCTGAAATACACAGTAAGAGATAGGAAAAAGTTCTTCCACTGCTGACTCCTCTGGCTTTCAGCCATCTCTATATGTTCTACATCTTTTATCAGCAGTACCCCCAGACTTCTGTGAGAAAAAAAAGGAAAGAATCCCAGTCTAGTCATTGCCATTGAGAATATTGCCACGAAACACAAAAACTGATGGAAGCATGAGACACCTTCAGGAAGCAGAACCACCTTTGGAAATAGGTTATGTCCAAATGCAAACATTCAAACTGCAGCTGGATACCTTCTGGCATGAGAAAGACAGCAACAAGTATGTGCAGAGGAGAGAGAAGATATCAGTGAAATACATGCATCTGCAGTAGAAGAAAAGCAGGTGACAGAAGAGTGTATGAAAAGTAACAAGAACAAAGAAGTAACTGAGACAGAAGGAAAAAAAGCAACATGGAAAGAGTAACCAGTTGGATCTTTTCAAAGACTGCACATGGTCACATTACATAAAATGACATTTTAAGTCCACTTTTTCCATAGAAATAGCACCTGTAATTGACACTAAGGTATTATACAATAATTAAGAGACAAGGAGATGTTTCCTGAATCTTACAATGGAGGAAAGGCAGCAAACCAGGTAAACTGTATTAAAATGTGCATATAACTGATACAATTGAAACACCTTGATTTACAATGAATCACATTTATACTCAGAGCTACACAGAATCTTAAAACTAGTTGTTTAACAAGAGTTGTATAATTATGGAACGTATGGATTTCAATGAGAAAATCATTGAAAGCAACTGTGTTGCACCAAGTAACCATAACTCATAAGTGAGGGAAGTAAGAATTTCACAGAAATCTTTGGCAAAATGAACTATTAGTTCTAGCAGCAATTTATTTGCTATGTCATCACATATGATAAAACATGAGTTGGCATGCTGTGCATACAAGGTGATGACAAATTGTGTGAAACAGTTCTGAAACAATTCACTTCAGTATTCAGCCATCACCATGTCACAAATACAAGAATTTACAAAGTCCCTCAACTGGCAGGAGCACACTCATTCAAAATCTGGGTGCCCTTTATTTGGAAGCAGAATGCCATGAGTTAGCCCCGGCAAGCAACTACCAGATAGCTGCTCACCCACTGCCCATTAGGAATGGGGACGAGAATCAGAAGAGCAAAAGTAAGTAAACTCCTCATCAGTTGACTGATGCCCCACCGGTCACTGAGCAAGGTCCTCCTGGAAGCCCCTTTGCAGCCCACACGTTTTTTATTGCTGATGTTTAACAGTATGGAGCATCTTGTTTGGCCAGTCTGGGTCAGATGTGCTGGCTGTGCCCCTCCCAGCCTCTTGCCCACTCCATCCTACTTGCTAGAGGGGTAGCATGAGAAACAGAAATGGTGTCGATACTGTGTAGGCTCTGTTCAGCAATTGTTAATATATTCCTGTGTTATCAACACTATTTAAGACACAAATCGAAAATACAGCACAGTACTTCGTAGGTTGCTGTGAAGAAAATGCAACCCTGCCGGACCCAATTGCATCTTCACCACTTATTCCATGCCACCTACCTCATGCTCCAGTCCCACACAACCCAACACATGTTCATTAACCACCTCCACTCCCATCCTGTTCTTTGCTATACATACACAGGTGTCATTCTTTCAGTCTACGAGCCAACCTGCAAAGTCCACTGTTCACCTCCACTCTCCATCTAACTTTCATACTGGCTGTATGGGATTACTGAGTGTGAGCAAATCTTGTTGATCACTCCCCAGCTCTTCAGTCAACAAACGTTCTCTTCGAGGGACCTAGGGAGTCTTGGTGTGATATTGCTGCTTGTGCACTGTCATGGAAGCAGTCAACAACAGCTATTCTTTGACCCGCAGCAACCCCAGAACGGAAGGGTTCTCTGAGGGATCAGGCAAGGCAGACAGCTATTGAATTTTCTCTGTACCCATCGCAGCTACACCAAATACCCTTTGGATCCTTTCTGGGTCCTTGAAGTACTCTCCCCTGAGGTAGTCTCTGCCAGAGTTGTATGGAGCTTCCAGGCTGGACGCAATCAGATGCTTTTTCCATTTGTTCCCAGTTAGGCTCACCTTAGCCCACAGCATGGACAGATGTTAGAAAGAATTTCCAAACATCTTACAAATCAGACAAAAGGGAAGAAAGAAAGTAACTGAAGAATAATTCTGCCCCTTTTACAGATGAAAAATTGATTCAGATTGCCTTGCTGAACAACACACTAATTAGGAATCAGAAACTTGAATCTGAACTTGGTAACGTGCACGTGACATTCCCGTATCTTTTCAAATGTTAAAGCAGACCTAGTTTGTTAGATTTGTTACTAAAAACAAGTAATAAGTAAACAAACTAAATCAGAACCAGCGTGTTCACTGAATACATTTTCCGTGTTGTTTTTTTTTCTTTTCTTTACGTAAAGAGCAGTCCTCCTGACTAAAAGTATTGCAAGGCCATAATTGATGTTAACGGCTTTCTATGCCTCTCTCCTAGAATAAAGGTAAAAAAAATTAAGGAAAATTCAGGTCATCAACAGCTGACAGTAAGCCCATGTTGAATCACTTATTCAGTGTTATGTAGCTTATGGTCCAGCTACCTTGTTGTATTTAGATATAATGCATTATAGTTTTAGTAACAAATTGTTCAGTGTACAAACACACTCCAGTTTCTCTCTACGTATGTGATTTGGATATCTGGCTTGTTTCCACTTCTTCTATCAGCTCCCATCCCAGGTTGATGCTTCTTGTTTCAGACCCAGATGGACAAGCTGTGCATTTCATAACATCCTCCACCACTGGGGATGCTTGGGGACATAATCACTTCCAGGGCCATACAAAAATTCCACAGATGACACAGTCTGCATTCTTACTTACCAGGATGGGCTACAGCCTCAGAGAAAGCATTCACACACAACATACGTGAGGCCAAAGCAGTACCATGACCCCTCAAGGCCATCTGCTATACACAACCTTAAATGGACTGCACAGGGAAGAAATAAGTACTTTCTTAGAACCATTGCATTCCTTGTGTCATATCAGCAGCAACTGCCCTCATATTTATCTCAATGCCATTGCATGATGGAAGATGCTGAAGCTCAAACTTGAGGTGGAACAAGAAATAGTTTTCAAGAGTTACAAACTTCAAGATATCTACCAGGATGGGTAATGGGTATTGCACGTGTTCTAAATGCACAACAGAAAGTCAGCAGTCTACACCAAAGAGAATACAAATCTCAGCCATCTATCAATACATACTTTGTACATTAAACTTCCAGAGATGTTGTCTACTGCACATCCTCTTTAGATACATTAGAAATGTAAGTGATCATCTGAAACTCACAATTACTTTGATCTCTGTCTAGATCAAAGCTGAGTTATCTTGTAGCACTACAGAGCCTGCATAAGTGACTGAAAAAATAGCAATGTAATCATTCTTTGATGAAGCCCAACATTAAAAATGCAAAACAGAAATTGGTCTATTATGCCAGCTGGCAAATATACTTCATCTTACTGAAGCCCGGATGGATGTTTTTTCTGCAGCCTGACTCACAGTAGCCGACCAGTTCATTTTTAATTTAGCTCTGTTGAGGATGAACTTGCCTGGACATACTGAATTGCAGAAGTTCATTCCATATCTTGAATATTTTCTTTTAAGAGGTTAATCTGGCTTTGGCCCAAACAAAGCAGGAACACAAAACAAATGTTGTCACAGACCAGCACCCAAGCTGCTGCTGAAAAATCTTTTAATGGAAAAATACTGTCAAACTTTATGTTGAAGTTTTGTTAAGAAAGAAATGCAACATGCAAAGTATAACCAATTTTGCAAGTGATCATTTTTTATGCAGTCATACAAGAAAGAGAAATGGTCTAGCAGATCAACCGCAGCAGTCATCCACGAAGTGTCCCCCCCTTTCCTACTATGGGCAATACTGAACATTACAGAAAGCACTGAGGATTAGGACAACAGACTACAGACCATAAAGCAGGTGTGTCCAACCTGTAGCCCATAGGCCTCATGCAGCCCTGGACAGCTAGTAATGCAGCCGCACAAGATCATAAACTTTTAACTCTATTGTGTGATTTTTAGTGATCTTTTTCATGAGTCAATTGTGCATAACCCAAGCATAAAGTGCACAGGTGACAACGGAATGGTGTGCAGGGGGGAGTGCAGTGCAGTGATAATCCCAACTCTCGTGCCCACCACACACACTCAGTTGAATTGAAACCCATGTATATTACAGGTTACATTGTCATCAAAGCTGTGAATTTCATGAAGTCCAAGGGATTGAATCATCACCAATTCCAGGAGTTCCATAAAAGTACGGATGCTGATTACGGGGACGTGATTTGCTTTTCTGAAGTAAGGTGGATAAATTGGAATAAAATGGTAAAGAGATTTCATGATTTGTGAAATGAAATCAAGTCATTTAAGGAATCAAAAGGAAAAACTGTGCCAGGACATGAAGATCAAAAATGGTTCACAGACTGAGCATTTTTGGAGGATATGACCACTCATTTAAATGAGTTACACATGCATCTTCAAGATGAAAATCAACTTATCCATGCTATGCTTCAAACCATAAAAGCATTTGAAATGGCAAGCTCAGCTTATGGCAAATAATTTCATGCATTTTGGTATGTTGGCTGAGCCCCGTGAAGAGCAAAAAATATGCAGCTGTACTTTCCATTCTGATAAAAGAATTTGAGAATAGGTTTCAAGATTGCTGAAATATCATCAATTTTTTGGTATAGTTGCAACTCTATTTTCTGCTGAAGTAAATGTAGTACCTGCAGATTTTCAAATGGAACGTATAGCACTGCAATCATTCAACTCAAAATTTTTATCATGTCTCTTCACCAGTTTTATAAGACCTCCTACCAGGGAAAAATATCCCTCAGTTCACAATCACACCTTATTCATGTGTACAGGTCAAACAATTTCCTCTTTATCTATAATAACTAATCCCGAACGCTATTTTATTCTTAGAAATGGTTTCCAGATGGATTTGCTCCATCATCCCCATAAGGTAAGGCTGACTACCCAGTGGTGCCACAGGCAGGTGGCTCTTATCGAGGACAGGAGTGACATCTGCTTTCCTCCAGTCCTCAAGAACCTCTCTCCATTACCATGACCTTTCAAAAGTAATCTGAAATAGACTCACAACCTACAGATTGAATGCATAAATAAAAAACATTGGATGATAACTCTACTTACAGAATTTACATGTTTTCTTATTCCCCAGTATTTTGACACCAATGTCAGTTTGTAATGTTCTGCTCTTCAAAATCCTTTACACTTAGTGACATTAATATGAGCTAGATGAAGAAACACAGCTCACGTCTTTGCAAGCATCAATCATGCTGCAGATTTGATAAGAAACAATGAGTAAGTTTTTTTCCCCCCCTCTATCTGTACAGTAGTTTACACAAATATGCATTTCTTTTTATTGCATATTTATGAACACCTAAGTCTCTTTCTGGGAAATGAAAAAGCAAAGAAAATCCCATATTCTTTCAGTATCACAAAATGAATAGAGGGAAATACCTGGTGGTTATTTTTTTTCTTGGCAGTATTCTGTTGACATCCTCTGAATAAAGGTCTACATGCACTTTGATAGTAAAATACAGCTGTGTAAACTGAAAGACAAAGTTGTCTAGACTGATATCTCAAAATATGTCTAACCTGTAAAGAGAAGATAAAAGCTAAATTAAGATCTTGGGAGGGTGTGAAGAAAAAAGATGTTTTACAAAGCCCACTAAAACAAAGAAAAATAAAACAACTTCAAACAGCTGAAAGAATTACTACCTACAAGTTCTAATTGACTTTTGTAAAAAGTTTTAAGAAATATGAGAAATGTTTCCTTTTACCTTCAAATGCAATACTTGCCTTGTGCAAAGCTGTAAGAGCTTTAACAAACTTGCATATTGGTAAGAAATTTAACTGTTTCCACTTAGGAATTAACTTTGTTGTTATTTTCATGAAATTCTCAAGCACAAAAAAAAAAAAATCACTGCATTCTGCTTTTCATAGGAACAGATGTTCTAAAAACTAATGTGTGAAATTGTTGGACATTCAATCATTTATTAAAAAAATACAGGATCTCTTTCTCCTCCTTCTGTGTTTGCTTTATTTGTTAGGCAAAGAAAATCTAAAAATGTACTACCTTCAAGCTGTCCAACTGAGTTTCCATTGGCATCAATGTCATCCCCTTCCAGCAGGTTTAGAAATTCTAACATGAAAATGGGAAAGATTCTGCCTTCAAAACAGTTTCTTCCAAGAGTTAGTTTTTATCTAATCACAGTTTAAGAAGCTTATAAACCGATCCTTTCTCATCTTACAAGAATGACTTTTGTTACGATGTGGAATACCGAAACAAAAATCATAAAACCATGACATTCTGTAAAAATCTGTCCCCACCAGCAAAAAAAAATTGCAGTATCATCTTCGTCTCAAGCTGTAGTGGTCTAGAAAAGTCACAAGAAGGGAGTTAGCGTTTAACTGGAAGACAGAGCAATTTATATGAACAGACAGAGGTACAAGAGACATATGCACCATAACCTATCCCAGCATCTGGCCCTGTCCACATGCTCAGCAGTCCTCACACCATAATTCTGCTTGCTGATGTTCATAAATTGAGCACAATTGAACTTGTCCTCCCACAACACCTGAAAAACAGTTCAAAAATGTCATGCCCCATCACAGCTAAGTCAGTCCTGAGGATCATCTTGTTAGAAAGAACTGGAAACAGTCCTGTTGATTGACCAAGTTACCATAAAATGCATTTTAAAAAAAAAAGTTAATGTTAAGTTAAAAGCTAATGGAGTCCAGTCAATCATTTAAGCAATACAGTTGAAAGCAGCTTAGAAATGAATATCCCTGAATGACTGAGTCAAACAAAATTGCTGTTTTTAAACCAATTGTAAAACCTATTCGTTTTAAACAAGCAGAATTGGCTTTGAATTCTTTGTGAATTTGACAAATCTTTTCCACCAGAATTGGAACATTTATTCAAATGCTAATGAAAGCAAATGTAATTTGTACTGGTGCTGAATCAACTTCTCAAGATTGTAATTTGCAGTCATATAAAATTCCATTTTTTTCCAATACAAAATGTATCTGAATAAGGTTTTGAGACTAAACAAATTGACATACTGCTTTTGCCATCAAGTTCAAAGTATTTACATTTATGATCGGCAATTAATAAAATTGATCAGATTTTTATATTTATACATTTTCTTCAAGAGTAGACTCTTCAGATTCGTTAAAATAATCTACAGCTCTTATATTAGTCCACTGTATCAACTAGCTCCATGTTCACACTCAAACCAATTGTTTGCACCAGTCTGCCAATGCAGATTCATCACTCAACTCATCACTGACCAGTTATGTAGGCCATAACCTACAGATATGTAATACTCTTCTCATATTCACTAGCTTGCATGTAGTGATTTTTGCCACTGCTTCTCCTCCACAACACTCAAATAAATAAATAAATAAATAAATAAATAAATGATTATATTGGCTACTGGATTTAGTTTTGTTCTTCTCAACACAGATGAAGTGTAACTGGATCCAGAGATGGAGATATAAGGCTTTAAAAAGGTCTCTTTCCATACAAGGGTAGAAGAAATCAAGCAAAATTGAGTTGCTACAACATTGTTTAAGATCAACATACCAAACTGCTAAATGCATAAATATGCAATACCTGTATTTACATTACAGCAAATAACAGTTGCAAGAATGTGTCCTCATGTGAACCAAGAAAGCTCAACTGAGCATTAGGCAGGTCAGTTCACTTCTGTTTGCTTTAACTGTTGCTTTATTCTGCCCCCCACAAACTGCCTACAGAATAACAGACTGAATATTCACAGTTATTTAAGTAGAATGTGCCTCTGTATACAGATGGCAGTTTTTAGAATTTGTTCATTCAAGCACAACATCTTTATATGAGATACACTTAAAGTTATTTATGGTATGGTATTGACAAAGGTTTTAAAAAGCATGCAGTTTCTGAGTCCAGGCATCTGAAATCAGATCCACTATGGCCACTGCTTTAGCTATAATCTAGGAAGTAGTACAAGAAAGGCTACACTATTAGATTTACATAAAACATGCACTGAACATTACCTGTAGGGTTTGTGTGACAGGGCATTATGTCTTTATCTAGCAACAGTAATTACTATCATCCAGCATAAGTAACAGCTGCTGAAGAAGTATTCACATAACATTCAGGGATGGTTCCATAAAAGTTTAGGATCTTCAGAGTCTTTAATATAACCACTAGTGCAGTAAAGCACTGGTTAATGGAATAGTTCTCAAGTGATGTGGGCAGATGCCACTAAGTCTTTCACATTCCACGTATCTTTGGCTCTACATAGCAATATGAACAACTGCAATGAACACAGAGAAAACTGAAGAACATCTGATGAGAAGACACGGAAACTTCTGCTGGCCACTGAAATAACCACCACAGCTAACTAGTACAGGCAGAATACTTATTCATAAATCAAATGCTATTTAAAACAACAGCTTGTTCTGAAGAGAAGTATGAATGCCTTATACTTTTTCATTTATTTGCACTCCAAACAGTCCTTGTTGGAAGGAAAAAGACTGGGTATTTCAACCATTTGATTTCAGCAGCTTGATTTATGAAGTGGATTGCCCTATGTGAGAGAAACTGCTTTCAAACACATTACTTCACTATATTTTCACCTTAAAATAAAAAAATACTACTTTAGCAATCTGATGAAGTTTTTACTAAGCAATCACATTCAACCCAAGTGGAGAATTTTTCCACAAATTAAACTACAAATATTTTAGCGACAGGAATGAAAAAAACTTCAAAAGAATTACACATGAAATTTTAATAAGGATTAACACTGAGTGTAGCAAAACTTCAAGATATTTGAATGAGAAAATGAAAAACAGAGGTATTTAAAAAATACTTCAGAGTTGAAATTCTGCAGCAGGTTTTTGTGCAATATTCTGGACCTTTATTCCATTTGGCAACTGTTGTTCAAGGAAAAAGAAAACATACACATGCACAGAATCATAGAATCACCAAACTTGGAAAAGACTTCCAAGATCATCCAGTCCAACCGTCCACCCACCACCAATATTTTCCCCACTAAACCATGTCCCTCAGTACAACAACTAAACATTTCCTGAACACCTCCAGGGATGGTGATTCAACCACCTCCCTGTGCGGCCCATTCCAGTGCCTGACAACTCTCTTGGACAATCTTTCCTAATACCCAATCAGAACCTCCCCTATAGCAACCATTCCCTCTTGTCCTGTCGCTATGTACGTTTGTGAAAAAAAAGTCTCAGGAAGTATCCAAGTAGATCCTGGCAAGTCACTAATGAGTATAGATAGTGTACAGTTAAGTGACTAATGTATTTACTTTGTAGCTTCTTTGTGTATGAATTACAGGAAAAAATATGCGATGTAACATAAACATACAATTTACAGGTAAGTTTGTACTTTCTACATGAAAGCAATCTTAAAAGGCAGAGAATCAAGGTATTGACACAGTCCATTACTCAATGTTGCTAAAAAAGCAGATTGGTTTGTTACCCTTGAAAAGGCTTCACATTCCTAAGTGAAAGATCAGCAGAGAAAGTTAAAATGTCTGTGACAATGGCCCTTTTGCAACGACTCTAGTTAAAAGCATAAATGTGAATGCAAAGCAAAATCTTTTGTCTTACAATGGCATAGAAAAAGCTAAACGGTTAGCTCCAAACATCCTGCAAATAACGTTTTGCTTCTCGAAGCGTGGCCATGGTTTTCATTGCTTCCAATTTGTCAACTTTCATTTCTACACTTAAAACATCCACTACAGCATCACTGACATCATCAGCCATGTGCTTCTTATCTCTGGAGAAAAAGAAAAAAAAGGAGGAAAATGCAAAATACTGTATTTTTCCTTTTATCAACATTTTCAGAAGCTGTAAATTTGGAAAAGATCATAACCAAACAAAAACAGCTTGTATATTGGATGGCAAGAGATTCACTGAGTTTTCATGCAGCTGAGCATTGACAAGAATGAGTGTTTCTCTCAAACAAATATTACAAGTTAACATCTCAGGAAAAAAAAATTGGATCCCCAGCTGAGATGTCACAAAATAATTCTTCTATTTTAGGGACAACTGGACATGTTGAAGTATGTTATATAATAACTACATATCTCCAAAATCATATCGTGCACAAAATAAAAATCCTCACTTATTATCAATGTTACTTTTAATACAAACAGTAGGCACATATTCCTGCAGGAGAAAATACTGACATTGAGCCCTGTGTTCAAACAGCTCTCCATTTCTCAACACTTGCTAAGTTAGCGTTCACAAAAAAGACTTCCCACTGTAAAGTATATTACAATTATGGAACTTTATGAAGGCAACAGAACTTTGAAATTTGGGATGAAAAATCTTAATTTCTACGTTCAGGTAGCATTCTGGGCCATCAAAACGTAGAATGCAGCAGAAGTTTCTGCTGCCTCACCATTGCGTGCTTTATCACTGCATGTATTCCAGCATCTAATTTTCTTAAGAGCAGTCTATTAGTTTGAAACCTATTACAGCTCATTTGAATCCTAAAACAGAAAAGTGAATAACAAGTGACTGAAGCAGCAGGGGAACTGCATGGTTACAAGCTGTATGTTCACAACTTTATTGTACTGATGGACATAATACATTCTGGTATTCCAGAAAGGATGTTTCAGGGTCATGATGGTCCTTTTATTCAGGCATCTTTAAGTCTTTCTGAAGCTTCAAACTTTCGCTAACTCCGTTCTCTTTCTGAGACAGTCCATTACACACTACTCACCCACATACATAGAAGTAACCACTCTCTTTCAGCAGGACTCTGGCAACTTCCTTAGCATAAAGCCTAATGACGTCTTGCACATACTTAGGTTGAGCTACTTCTGCTGTTGAAGAGTCTCTTGAGAAACAAACCTTCAGATGAGTTAACGTCCCATTTTCAAGAAAACATCTGAGCTCATCTCTGAAAGGCAATAAAAGGTGTTAGTAATGGCTCTGAGATAACCATCCCCTCATGAATACAAATGAGACACACAGAATGTTAAATAGTGAACTTGCTTGAACAAATAATCTCTATCCTGATGCCGACAACCAAAGAAGAGCCATGTCTCTCCAAATTCCCAGTCTGTATGTTCTTCTCTCAGTTTTTGCCTGAACAGAAAAAAAAAAAAATAATGCACTGACTGTATGTTAATGTATGTAAATCCAATCCTGTTTTATCAAGTGCAGAAACTAAAACTCATATAGCGTAATTCTCATTTATAATAGTGCTTTTCAGCCTGCCCCGAGGCTTATTAATGTGAAATGACTTAAGGTAAATAACCTTCCTTTTCTGATTTTGTTGAGTTCTCACTTCTGGCCCAGCTCAAAATCAATTAACTTCAAAGGGTGTTTGGTTTTGGTTTTTTTTTTTTGGGTCACAGTTTCACACTGGAACATTCAGGTATGGCACTTCTGAACATCTCACAAAACAATTCTGACTGCTGAATAAAGAGATTCTTACCCCTTAACTTTCACTGGAAGCATTATAAAACAACCTGGGGAAAACTCAGCACAAAGCATTTTCAGCATGCATTTCATTTAGCTGTAGAAGACTGGAAGAGTTCAGGAATAACAATCTATTTACCACCACACCATCAGAAAAGTTATTGTATTTTCTTCAAACGATGCTAAAGATATTACTTCACAGAGGTTTTAGCTGCAAATTCCTAGTTACATTTTGAGAGAAAGATTGTATTTAACATTGATCAAGTATTTATGGAACGCTACAAATCCTTGACAATAAAACACAACATAAATCTGAGAGAAAGGAATATTTAGGGGATAAAATTAATAAAATAGTGAGGACTGTACACAATGTTTTGTTTAAACCAGATACATATAGTCAGAAGCACGTAAAAAATTCCACCTCTCAAGTTTTATTTTCTTTTTAAACATACTGTTGGTGGTGATCTCACTTTTGAACAAGTTTCTTTTTGCCTTACAAAATTAAGCTGCTGTAGGAGGGAAGAAAGGTATCTGCCTTTGAAGCCATGCAAGTGGCCGAACTAATAAGAGTGCTGACAGTAGATGAGCAAAAAATATAGCAGTGTCCCTTGTCATAACATCCACTAACTGTTTATATTTGCTTGCTATGTTTGTTTTGGTTTAGTTTTGCTATATTTTCTTTTGGCTTGCACAGAGTTCCTGAAGTGTCATAAAGAGAAAACAGGATAAAGAACAAAGCAGTAAACAACAGTTCATACATACATTTGTGAAATTACCACTCCTGTTTTTAGTTTAACAGGAGCAGCAAATACAAAAACATACACACACAAAAAACCACAATTTTTTCCCAAATTAAAAAAAAAAATCTGAGCCTGTTTTTTTTTTTTTTCCCAACATTAAAAGGCTGCTTTCCATGTAAAAGTTTGGCACATACCTATGTTGCAGAAAACCAATAAATGGTGCAATTCCCGTTCCTGGACCAACCATCACAAAAGGGACAGAGGGGTCTGAAGGTAAGTGGAAAGTATTGTTTGGACGAGCAAAAATAGATATCTAAAATGAAATTGGATAGAACACAATCGAAGAATACTTATAAAATAGCATTGAATTTTTTGAACCTTCAGTATGTTTATGTTTTCTGTGAGTGCAGACACATTTGGAATAAAAATTACACGAGGTGCGAAACCAGACAAGGCCACAAAAACATGAGCTTCCTATTACGAAAGGTGACTGCACCTTACATTTGCTGAATATAGTTTTAGAACTCATGGAAAGTTTGGTAGACAAAAGGAAATGGTAAACTAGCCATACTAACTGTTACAGGCAACTCAATTTTATTTTATTTTTTATTCATTTCTAGCACTGTGAACATTCCGGCAGGGCTGAAGGATTTGTTCACAGTAAATTGAAGTCTACTGATACTGAGCTTGCTTCCTAACTTTTCACAAAAAATTTTCCATGATCTCCAAATAGATCATGTTTGAATCAACCAAGAATCAACAGGAGCAACAGAGGACCTTCACCCATTAAAGTCATAAGCAAGAATCTGATTTATTTTTTGTATTTTGTATATTATTTGTAGCTATTTCAAGCTACACTTGAGTTAGCACACTACCTTTCCTATTAAGAATTTCAAGCTTGCCAATCCTTAAAAAGAATAAGCTAGTATACACATTTGTTCTGTAAAGTATTTGTGATTTATCTAAGATACTTTTGCATAAGATCACACTCAGCCATTTTGTATTGGTACTCTATATACTTTTGTAATAGATGTGTATTGCTGAACATTTATCTGTGCTGAATTCTAGCTTGCACAGCAGATGCAAACAGTTCTGAATTCTATTCTCACTCAACTTGTAACAATCCTTTTTTTCTTTTCAATCCACCTCTTTCTCAAGTTTGATCTTAAACATATTGCAAGTCAACTATATTTTAAATAAATAGTGATGTGAATTCTAGGATACGGTTCATCGTGCACGTAACAGTTTTTCCTTTGATTTAGTTTTTAAAAATCAATTCATGGGTTTTCCTTCCATTTTGCCACAGACCTTGTATTATCAGCACAGTTCTCTTGTAACCAATGTATAAGCTTGTTTCCATTTTTCTTGAACAAATATACAGCATCAGTAGCTCTTCTGCCATATCATATATAATACTACATATATTATATACCGTAGTATTTACTAGTATACACCATAAAATATCTTGAGTAGGAAGGGATCCGTGAGGATCAACAAGTCTAACTCGTGACTCCACAAACAGCACCCTAAGAATTAAACCACATCTAAGAATCTTGTCCAAATGCTTCCTGAACACCAGCAGGCTTGTAGCTGTGACCACTTACCTGGGGAGTTTGTTCCAGTGTCTGACCACCCTCTCTACCAAGAACTTTCTCCTAATATCCAACTTGAACTTCCCCGATGAAGCATTAAGCCACTCCCTCATGCCCTAACTTATACCTCATCTGTTTGAGATTGTGATGGATTACATAGATAAAGAAAGAGAGATGAAAGAAGAGTATCATCTCCTAATAACAGCCATTATGCCAGAACATCTTTGATGCACAGCAAAAATACCACAGAAGACTGTTCTCTGTATCACATTCAGTAACTCAGCCTTTTCAAACTGTGAAAGATCTGTCAAGAAGTGAGAGTTTCATGACTTCCCCCTACAGTCTGCCAGCCTTTCCTGAAAGTGAGCAGGTGCTTCTCTAATAGCTATAACCATTTAACTGGTATCTTAGTCCATGAAAGCATATTCCAAGACTCATTTAGGACTACAGCGGGGTGGTGACTCTGGCCTTTCAGCAACTGGAAGTTTCACTACTCAAATATCCATAGCTAAATTAAAATGTAAGTTTTAGCAACTCAGCAATGCAGTTTTAAACATGTTACAGAGTGAAGGGCAAACTTAAAAGAAGGGCAGAATCGCAAAATGCAGATGCATACAGCTGCTGCCAAAATGCCTGCTTTACGTCAGAGAAGTAAACAATGAAAACTACGATTGCTTCAAGCACGCACAAATTTTACGGTTAATGGAATTTAAATGCTACATTCATACCTTTTCAGTTGGAGAACTTCCTCTTCTTATATCCAGCGTGTCTTTATTGGGGTGCAGTAGAGGTGCAACTAACTCAGCAAGCCAGCCTGTACAAACTCCCTTTCGTAAGACGGGTCTCGTGGGACAGGCAGGAAACTCCACAATATTAAACACAAAACACAGTTTTCCTGGCTGATACAAGTTCGAACTGTAAAGGAACAAGTTTTGTTACTTTTTTTTTTTTTTAAAAGAATTATTATCTTGAGATAGCACTGCCATCTTTCCCGCACTGCAGGTCCTCTTTCAACCCAAACAACCTCACTGAAATCAAGATTCTCAGTGTCCAGTTACCTTTGTGATATCTATAAGCAATTATAAAGCTTCCTGGGGCTGGACTCAAAGGCCAATGCCTACAGGATGGAATTAGAATTCCTCTCTATCAGGTTTTGATGTGTATGAATTTGCTCTTGAGAATTCTACCAAACTTGTCAGACACACAAAACAACATTGTTTAAAATGGTCAAATTCTGTGGGTTTTTCTGGTTGGCTTGGTTTGTTTGTTTGATAACAGGGACTGCATTCATCACTTTTATCTTTCTGTTTTATTCCACTTCTTCTTTAGATCTATTGTTTTCACTGAGTTGTACTTCAGGTGTTCTGCAAGACAACTCACATTGTTTTTTGGTTTTTTCCTTATTGTAGAATAAAGGCAATACTGTAATAGTCAAACTGGGAAAGTAAAACACCGTGGGCAGGAACTGCCTTCTAGTGTAACTTCTTAGGAAGCCAGAGGGAAACCTGTCACAAAAAGGGAGCTAGGCAAAGAAGCATCCGAGACCATAAGCCTCAAAAAAAGGAAAATAAAATAAAAATGCAGATATCCAAAGGCAGGGAAGGCCCTCTGGAAAGACGTAATGATACACTATCAAACATAAACAGCTGGATTCTGATCTTCCAAGTCAGACTACACTTCACACTATCAAGACGGCACAAGGTCCTGGCAGTGAGTAAGGCTCCAGTCTCACTGAAGAATTAGAAAAAGCCACATACTTCAAGGGCCAAGACTTATCCAGCCCATCAATGACTACTCTGCTTTGCTCAAAAGTTACATTAAGTAAATTTCAGTAATGACTGGGAAAAATCAAAAGCAAATTCCATCTTCTAGGAAATACTCAAGGTGAAGACAACATTACAACCAACTTCTTCACTCCGGGGCAGCTACACACTCTTTCTGAAAATGAAGGCAGAGTTCAAAGCATTCTGACTGCCCCACCCAGATGAACACAGACCTGCAGAATCACCTTTGGCCAGAAGGAGTTTTATGTGCTTGCCCACTTGTGAATTGCAATGTGGGGAAAAAGGGGTGAGAAAAGGGAGCTGCAGGGCCTAAGATTTCAAGTTGACAAAGACGGATTCAACAGTAAATGGCAAATGAAAATTCTAACCAGAATGACCTTACATAAATACTTTGGAGTTCGCTCTCTAAAAAAAAAAAAAAAACATAATGTGCATACACACATACACAGATACTTAAGAAAAAAAGTATAGCTAAATTACAAAGAAGATATGATTGATTATTTCAATACCTTGAAACTGAATAGGATCTGGCCTGTAATTTAGGGAGATGTTCTGGAGGAAAAAAAAAAAAAAAAGAAACATCACTTATTGTTTTATTCACCCCAATAAAAACCAAAATATCATTTAGCAAATGTTTACAGTACAACAGATAACAAGCACAGTGTAATTGTACTCTACTAACATTGAGTGGTTTTATCTCAAAAATAAACCATTAAGACTTCAACAGTGATAGGAATTTCTTTTTTCAGATTTTATGGAACATCTGTAAGAAATCTGATAAAATAAGGCCACAACAGTTAACTGATGGGGTTCTTGATCAATTAAAAACAACTGTAAAGCATACAGAAGAGATGACAGTAGTTAGTGGACAAAGTAAAGCTTCAAATTTGATTTCCTTCCCCTTTCAAGCAAGTGTGCTTTATGGAGTTGAAAAGTTCTGAAAATAGAAATTACTTGTTTGAACGTTTCCTATACCTAATGTCCTCAAAGCAGATGCATCAATCTAATTTCAAACTCCTACGAATACCTACCATCTTTGAAATGAACACTAAAAAAAAAGCCAAAAAAAAGCTCAGCAACAACACTTGCAGCTTTTAACTAGCATCCATTCAAAACTGAGACAGGAGTTTACTGGGCATTCTTGTAATTAAAGTTCACTACATGCCGCATGTACATATTGATATCTACATCTATCTGCCCGCATACATATGGATGCACGTTCACATACACAAAAGGTCAAACTCACTCTCTTCGCAGGAATGACCTAGCATTGCAGACTGCACGTTTTCGCTAAGGAGAAGAATATATTAAAAGGAGACAAACATGTTGCAAAGTGATCAGTGTTGTGGAGAATGGTGACAAGAAGCAAGAAATACCAGAACACACACACTTACATAACAAGATAACATATAGTGCAGTTCAGCTGCTTTTTAGTTCTATTCCATGTGTGCCCACTTTTTGTGTATGTTCCCCCCAGGATATGGACTTAAACATGTTTTGAAGATGCTTCTCACACAAGTTGCAAGCCAGAGGTGAGACAAGCTAGTTCACTGAAATCACTTAAAGAAGATACTATGCCCATTCAGCACATTACTTCCCCGAGACAATATATTTGGGAAAAAAAACAAAACAAAACAAAACTTTCAGAACTTCATTTTATTCAGTTGTTAAAGCACATTCCATACCACCTTTTAGAAGCGAAGTCGTTTTGCTTTCAGTGAGAAGACTCATGTATTTGTATCAAGCAGAGCAGAGCTTCTATCATTAAATCCCTACAATTTACTAAGAAGGAGTAATGGAGAACATGATCACAAGACTATAAAAAGCAATTGTTTTGTTTCATCTAATGAAACACAACAGGAAATTCTGGTTTTTAATCTGGAAAGTAACTGTCAGTATTTTCAGATGAGTTTGATATACCTACAGCTTGAGCCTCATTCCTTCCAAGTTGTATACAAAGAACTCAGCAAGTGTGTTAGATGTAACTTAAACACCAATATACTGGGAAAAGCTTTTTGTTTCCACAGATAAGAGCCCAAGAAAGGAACACAAGGGCAGAGATATCAGGAGATATAAAAGCATGTATTTTAAAACTGTAACCAGCTGATGAATTGGTTCTTAAAAACATTAATCTTACAAACACCTTATACTTATTTTTATGCACAGGAGCAAATCGGAGTCATTAAAAGCATAGGTATGCAACTAAGTGCAGAATGAAGGCCACACAACACCACCGGTGAACAGAGTCACGCCCCCTAACAATAGTCTGAATTTGACGACTATGAATACTACAGCATTTCTAACTGAACAGTTATCCACATCTTGAGAAACTGAATGCTTAGTCTGATGCATTTTTCAGAATGAACTAAAACCAATTAAGTCTAAAATCACTCACCAATTAACAGGTTAAGTGAAGGCTTGCAGCTTGGAAAAGCATGAAGTAAATCCAGCAAGCAGACATTAGACTCCCTAATAAAACGAGTGTAATCAGAGGCTCCTTGTTTGCTGCAAAGCTCCTGAAGCCTCCGTTTTTCTCCCGCATTACTGGTGCATTCTACAAGGGCTCGCAAAAATGCCTGAAGGAAAGACAGTGAGAGTGGAAGGTAAATAATCTGTCCAGTTGGGCAAATGTCAACAAATTTATGAAAAACTTGAATTGCCTGGAGAAAGAAAGCAGTCAGCGTGCAGGTTAATGGTTAATACAAAATACAGTTTATTGTCCAGCACTCACTTTCATCTACCATGAGAGATTTAAATTCCTCCCACCACCTCTCATCCCCAGAGTATGCGAAAAGCTAGCAGGTCAGAAAATCCTACTTGGCCTGAACAGGAGAAGAGACAGATAAATAGACAAAACCCATTCCCAGATATGACATACTTGATTTATGTATTGGCACTTCAGTAAGCAGCCCCATAATGCAAATTAATTCAAGACAAAATACAATTTACTAAATTACAGAAGCTGGGAAAGGAATAATACAAAGTCTTAGAAGTGATATTACTGTAAATAACCTACAGTATTTATGAGTCATATAAATGTTGCTGCAGTGTTTTATTCTGTGTTTCATGAATACATAACATTAGCACAAGCTTTCCGTAATAAAATTAAATAGAGCATTGAAAGATAAAGTAAAAATCAGATGTAAATAGTTCCAGGGTTGTTTTTTTTTTTTTATTTGCGTGTTTGTTTGTTCTCCAAAAGGCATGGTGGAAATAAACAGTGTTTAGAAAGAAGAGTGATCCAAAATACCAAATGCAATCAGAGGTTATTTTCTACAAAAGAATACTGCAAAAGTAATCTAGTGTTTGGGCAAACTCAAAATCCAGAAAACTGTTTTGATTATGGACTTACAGCCCATTCTACGCTGAACATGAAATAAAAAGAGTTATAAAAACTGGCTTGGTTGATATTCCCTTGCCAGCACTCTCTGCCTACTCTTACTGTTGAGAAGAATTTTCAAAAACTGTCAAAGTAAATGAAGTACTGAACAGGCTGCACAAGTTGAGAGATTCTGTTCTACAGCACACTGTCTAATAATGACATATACTGGAACCTGCTTGTGAAATTCACTTTTATGAGAAGTCCTTCCAAAAACTGATTTCCTTCATAGACCCAACCAACACAGCTGGTTAGCGTCATGCTTTATCTCTAAAATGCATTTTGACAAAACCCGAAATATCCAGGCATTTTCAGTTGCAAGCTTCCAATTTTTCGCAAGTACAAAATACAAGGGAAATAGTATCTGTGCATTGTGAGAAAAACATACAGCAAAAATTTTTCTTTGAGTTCTGCCAGTTAGTAAACTGCTCAAGAATTTGAGGGACATTTTGTGGTGCTTATATAAAGGAACGTGCATATTTCCAGGGACGAAACAGGACCAACACAGTCGGACTCTCTTCGGTGAGAAGAACGATTTCTCATTAATGCCTACAGCCAGGTTCCGTCAGCCTTCCACTTATCTTGCACCAAATATCTAGCAATTTTATGTCCAGTTCCTTTATGAATCAAAGTACTAAAGAATGAGAACACAGGTTTCAGTATCTTATAATTTGCCCAATAAAGCACTAGAAGCAAAATTTCTTAGAACAGAGAATCAGCAGCGTGCAAACTGACAATCCTTATTCACCAGGAAACATGGTAACTACTGAATTCATAGAAACCACAGAGCATTGAATTACTATGGATTTCTCTTCGAAAGAAGAAATACAAACACCTTTTTGGGAATTGCTCTTAGTTCCAGACACCAGGTTAGAATGAATTTCAGAGTGCTTCTCTCAGGGATGTGTTGTGGACGAGTTGCTCCTATTTAGAAGAAGAAAAAAAAAGAAACAAAATAAAATACAAAAGTGCATCCATCATCATCCAAAAATAACATTAGACAGTGCTTGCTCCTTCAAGAAATACCAGAGCTAAGCTGTATTTCGTTCTGTAGGATGAGCTCAAGTGATTAGTGACAATTATAAACTAAATAGCAAGACAGTTTTCCAATGAAAATGCAAAGAAAGTTAACAGGAAAGAAGGAATATAATAAGATATATATATGTGTGTGTGTGTGTGTGTGTGTGTGTGTGTGTGTATAAAATGTGTATACACACACACACACACATTTTGCCAGACCACTGAATGCCTTTTTGCCACTTACAGTCTTGAGGAAATGCAGAGGAATGCTAACAAGCAAATGGAGCAACCACATTTTTTTCCACCTCCATTAAACACTCCTGAAAAAGCAGAACATACTGAAGTTTTCTAATGATCTAACCAAAGTTGTTCATAGCCAGTGCCACAGTGGAGCTTCTGCGGCTGGTCAGATCCCAGGAATTTCTCTACAACCCCCAAAATTTGCCCTTTACTGTGTTCTTGTGAAGGAGGAACACTTACATCCACCGAGTCTTTACGGAGCCAGCCAAGGTGTAGTCAGGCTCACGATCCTCATGTTATGTCATACTAAAGCAGATATTCCCCACTCTAAGCAAACCCTAAAAGGAATATAGGAGCACTTATGGGACAAAACACTTATTAATTAATAAGCTCTTCATGTCCCAAATTGTTTCACTGCAAACTGAACTTGCACGTTGGGATTTATCTTGATATGTTTCTCGGCTTCCAGGTCTAGCTACTCATTCTTACAGTCATTTTCTCCATTTTCAAGAGTCCTTTAGTGAAACAGAAGTTTCAGACTAAGCATATAACTATATAACTTGCTAAATTACCTCTTTGTATCTGCATTACTTGACTCAACTCTCGCTATAAAAAACAAAACTTTTTTTTCGACTGGAAGTGGATTGCCATAAATGTAACGCAAGCAAAAAAAAAAAAATAAAAACCTCTTTTCCCCTTGAACATGCTGACAGATTTTCAAAATGAGTACCTAATCTTCCTTTAAGGATACTCATACATACAATAAAAAAACAACTTTGCGAAACTAGAATTTGAACAATAGACCGCTAAATAAGTTCTCTGTTTTGTCCTTTCACTTGATCCCACCATCAAAGAATCAGATGCTGAACAAAGAGCGGTTGTAAGAATTCATTGCAGTTCCTGGTAAATCCTGCAGATATGCATCAGATGCACAGTTCTCTGTTCACACTCGTCTCCTCTCCTACGTTTTTCATCTTTCTTCATTCGGTAGACCCACAATCATAATATTTATTGCAAATACTTCGGTAAAGTGAAGACGGTTGAAGGGACAACCATCTCCTAAGGAAAGGAACTCAGGAACATTGCCAGGAACTGTGAAGCTGCATTACACAGCTTATGTCCTTGGTACAGATTGGCAACAGCAAGTAATGAAGTCACAGTACCTTAATGAGTCTATGCTCACCAGGTAGCTCCAAAGAAATCAATTTGGGATTAGTCCTAAACTATTTTAGTTCATAATTACTATGGCTATTATTCAGTGTGTAATCTACAGTTGGAAGTCAGTGGATCTTTTCCTAAATAAAAACTTTATCATTTGACTCGATTGCTAGCCTAAGTAGAGGTGAAGCAACTGGATGGAAACTCCTTAGTGAAGCACTTGCATTCTTGCCAGCAAAAGTGACAGGTGATTCTGGCAGAGTACATACGATGTGTAAAAAGTCAGTATGATTTGCACTGGATTGCCCAGAAAGCAGAACCAGGATCTTTGATTCCCTGTGTTACCGCATGGTGCTATCATCTTTCTTTCCATTACTACTCATTTCAACTCATAAGCAGGTATGACATTTTATATACGAGACATAGCAAAAAGAGCTGCATTAAGCAGAGATACAAACACGTGGACTGTTTACACATAAGAGAGGACCGATATACCCAGGTTCAAACCACTATTATAACCGTTTTTCTCAACCTTACCATGGAAGGACTGTTAGTTCTTGCTATACAAGGAAAATGAAGTAGCTAAGCTACATTCACTTGGCTTCTGTTCCACACTAAAAGTGCTCTGAAACTAATGAACTCAAAATGCCCTGTTCAGACATGTTCAAGATTAGCCCTGATCTGAAGGCAGGCTGTTAAAAAGCCAGACTGGCTCTGCAGACGTAGGGTTCATCCTCAGCACAAGGACCAGCAACTTATGTCAAGCCAAATTAAAAAATAAATATGAAACAGAAACAACAAAATACCACCACATGTAAAAAACTCATCAGCTCTACATGGGATGCAAGCAGTATTGTTTGTTGGCACGGAGAGGCGTTACAGGAAGAAACATCAACTGTCTCCTGCATTCCCTATTCCCAAGTAGCCACTGTACTCACCGGGAAAGGACTGGCTCCTAATTACATCCTAAATCTGCTTGTGTGCTCATAGCTACCTTGGGGATGGAAATACTTAAATGGCAGTTAGATTTGTGCATTCCATCTGTACTGTTTTGACTACTTTGTCCTGCCAAATCTGAATATTTATGGGTCAAGGGCTGAGGGAAAGGTATGAACGGGACTGTACAGTACCATTAAGACACCAATTGCATGGCCAGAGAAGAGTAATTCTCATAGGTCCTGTTAGTAGTATATGGGCATACCCTGAATCTTTCGCGTCCCTTTATGAAGAATGGGACCATAAAACTCAGCAAAACAGATACACAAAGACCAACAAGCCCCTTAAAAAGCACCACACAGCAGCAGTAAGTCTTATGCTCCAGGAATACAGCCCTCCAAGGATGTAGGGGCAGAAGAATGTGAAAGGGAGATTTTACTTTCAGCTGGAGAAACATTAGGTTACGCGATAAACACAACAGAGCACAGAAGATGAGTGACACAAGAATCTCAATGACAGGCTCGAGTTCCCATTCATAAGCTAAGTCATCCACAGTATAAGCAGGAGCAGCATTTTATGTGCCCACTCTTTCTGATTTCTGGCATACCTTTACAAAATAACAGTTGCGTCCCAATACCTAAGTCAAAAATGTTCAAAACTATGCATATGGACTACTACTATCACAGAGAGGAATGTTTTCATAGCCAATGCATCACATCTTACCTTTCTTTTTAGTGTCTTGCTTAACCTTTACACAAACAAAATTCTCTCCTTTTTCAGAAAGTCCCAAGATGTGAAGTAGTTCTTCCACCTCACTGACATTGTTGGGACATATTACACAGAAGGCGTCTCCAGGTTGGTAGTCAAAGGCTGTACCCTGTTTGAAGACATGAAATTATTTCAATAAAACTGAAAGATAAACCAAGGCCAACATCATCCCCATTCCTAACAACAGTCTTCCGTTCATTAAAAAGAACGGGGCCAGCAGGTTGAAGGAGGTGATCCAACCTCCCTACTCTGCCCTGGTGAGGCCACATCTGGAATGCTGTGTCCAGTTCTGGGTTCTCCAGGTTAAAAAATACAGGGATCTCCTAGAGATAATCCAGCAGATGGCAACAAAGATGATTAAGAGCCTGGAGCATCTCCTGCACCAGGAAAGGCTGAAATGCCTAGGACTGTCCAGCCTGAAGAAGAGAAAGCTGAAAGGGGATCTCATCACTGTTTATAAGTGGATGGGACCAGGCTCTTTTTGGTGGTAAGCAACAAGAGAACAAAGGACAATGGGCAGAAACTGAAACACGGGAAGTTCCATGCAAACACAAGGAAGAAATTGTTTACTGTGAGAGCGACAGAGCACTGGAACAGGTTGCCCAGAGAGGCTGTGGAGCCTCCTTCTCTGGAAATATTCAGGACCTGTCTGGGAAGAAAAGCTCAAAAGCAGAATATTTTCCTGTTAAAAGATTTCTTCTAAACTAATAAGCACTTTGTGCTAAATGTTCACATCAGTATATAAAATACAACCTTTCCTGAATAAACTAAAGCAGTTCTTACATCTTGTGTAACAGAGGCTAAGAGTTTGAGTCAAGCAAATGAATGCCAGAAGATGAAATAGATCTCAGCAGCTCCAACATAAAGAACTAAGGATTCATACAACTTGCTTGCACTAATGAAATTACTACATGTGTAGATTACCTACCAGAAGGGTCACCATTTCCTATACAGAGTTTCTGACTATTTCCTAAAATGTATATTTAATTCAACAGCAGATCCACAGAACAACAAAGAAACGAATTTGACAATCTTCTTAAGATTTCTGTGGAGCCATAATGTTCAGTGAACAAATCAGGCTTTGGGCATACAAAATGAATCAGCCTAAGCTGACATCATCCCATTGTAGAGTGAATTCTTTCTTCTTTTTAAACCATCAAATCTTTTTCTGCCAGTTATTATGCAAAACACACACGCTTTTTACCCTTCATTTTACCCACTCTTAAAAAAAAATATTAAAAAACTATAACTAACTTACTGCAATATCAAGTTCTAAAAGCAATGCAGTTTTTATTGCATCTTCTCTAGTGAGTCGTGATGCTTTTGTAACTGGCACTTCGAAGGTTGCTCCCTCTGAAATCAGTGAGGACAGATGAGGATTCTGAAAAAGAGGACATGAAAACTTACACCAAAAAATGCAAACCAGCTGATTAGCCACTTACATGTTTTCCCTCTTCTTGTTTGTTATAGTATCTTCTACAAATACAAGCGTTTTGCTCTGCATTTTTAAAAATCACATCTAAGTAGTAACAGGCATATTTTCTACTATAAAAAGTCCATATGCCTGATTAGTCCAGTGGGCCTAAACTACTATCAAATGCAGCTAGTTGTTTCCTCTTTCAAAAGCTCTTATAAACAGCCAATTTGATTTTATGGGTTAGTCTCTCAGGAGTAGCTGATTATGAGTGTCCATCTCTCTTTTTAAGCTCCATAGCACCCCTTTCAGCCTGAGTGTTGTAATAGCGGAGTACCTCCAAATCTCCTTTCACTAATTTGGACAGTTTACCTCAATAACTTGCCCCAGACCTGTTTCATTCACAAAAACTTGCCCGAAAATCAGCACTTTTGATGGATCAGCACTTTTGCTGGATGTTATCACATCCAGCGTCTTCACTGTACCCTCACAGAATGACCACAACATTCATCCTTTGGCAAGCAATCAGAAAAGTTTGAATCACACTCTTCATTTCACTAAATTCGCCCACCTGAGATGATCACTGTTTTATGCTAATTCTTCTCCTTGTACAGCAACTCTTATTTCTACATGGCTTCATAATAAAAGCACACTGGTTTTTGATCTGCAGTTCATCTTCTGTCTGCAATAGCACAGTTATGACCGCACCTTAACAATTACTAGTTTCTAAGTTATTAAATATGCAGCAATATTTTGAGCAATTTCACATCCTCTTCAGGCATTCTGCAAGCTCTAAAAATTTGAACTGAAATTTTACCATAATCCTTTCCATAGGAAGGTGTTTTCACTGTCTGAACACGATGGATTAATTATTTATAGTAAATAAATTGAACACTGATGATTTTAGTTTTTCTATTCCTGGCAGCAACATTCTTCTATCAAATTATAATTTAGTTAAACTATATTTTTACATCAGTGTCCTTAACTCATACGGTGAAAATTACTTTCTTACCATACAAATGGACTTTTCGCTTACAATTAAAAAATTCCCATAGTCTGGGATGCATTTCCTTTAGATATGTATCCACTCATTCTTTTTAGTGGCATGCTCCTACCAGAACTGGAGGCCTTCATCATTCCAAGTGAAGTCCTTACCTCCCCATGGGTGTCCTGAAACTGCACCTCTATATACTCCGGTGGCAAGGCAGGAATATTAAGAGCAGACTGAGAGATGGGAGGGACTGAGTGAACAAGTGAAGGTTCAGCGTCTCTAGCTGAAGCCACAACATCGACGTCAAGCAGTTTCTGTGATGGAACATCAGAACTCCTCGCTTCCTCATCTTCTAACTTCAAGTTCTGTATTTTTGAGCTTAAGTTTATCTCATGCCCTACATGTGGGTCTGCACTGACATCAGTGCTCATGCCCTCTTTTTCCTTCTGCAACAGAAATACTTCCTTGAGGGCACGCCAAAGTCCATCAATCCAAGGATCAACTACTAGTTCCAATCTAGGGAGGGAGAGAGAAAAGAGAAGAAGAAAAAATACATTAAAAAAGACAAAAAGAATGGGCTCATTGTGAGTTACTGCACTGTTAATTTAGAAATGATAAAAAAGTAAAAAAGCTGTTATAACAGAAAAGTCATTGTGGTAACAAGTACTTTCATTTAGTTATTAATGCTATGCAAAGGTACACAGTCGGCATTATACAAAAGCCTCACTCTTTTTCCAGTTTCACATTTTTATTTTCTCAGGCTGAACTTCATGACAGCAAGTTGAAGGGCTGGTAGAAAAATCTGCAGCTTTTCACTCTGCAACAGCAACATCAATGCCTTAGAACAATGCTGCACTTTTACTATTCTAGAATGCAAGGTATAATTTTTATGATTAAGGCAATGTTTGTGTTCAATTGCTTGTGTCATCATGCACAGAACCAGTAAGAGCTGCACATGAAAATAAATAAGCCAAGACTGCAGCCTACTGGTCAGAAAGAGCAATACAACAGGTAGAGAGGGAGCTGCTTTCTTACATATCTCCTCTACAGCAATCAAAAAAAGACCTTTACATAATTTTCCTTCCAAAAAAAGGATGCTTTATATAATATGGAGAAAAAAATAAAATAAATTTTAGGGCATGCCTAAAGCAGCTCAGATGCATACATGCTGTGGAACTGGTTTTATTTGTTTCAGTAAACTTGGATTAGATTGTAAAAAGCTCCTCTTTATTCTGAATGACTTAATTTATAAAACTGCTGTATGCACTCCATTTTTACAGGCATTACAGATGTTTGCTCAGACTTTAAAAATAAAGTTGCACTGAATGGTAATTAAGATTGAAAACGACATACTATGTTCAGATAGGATTCATTCCCAGGAGGTGTCGGGTAATCAGGTTCAGTTGATTTCAGAGCTTAGCCAAAATCATACCCAAATATTACATCTTGAAGAAATAAAAATCAAACTCATTTGGCTCTTACCCTACACAATCATCTGCTAATCCTGTATCATAGAAGTGCTGGGCACCAAGTTCTTGAAGTAGTCGGTCTACTGTCTTTCCACCGTTACAAAAGAACGTGTACTCTGAGTCCCCCAGTCCTAAGAAATACAGTGCCAGTCAGTCAGTCAGCCACACAGGCTACACAAAGGTCTGCAAATAAAACACAACTTTCTTGCAGGCAAACAAGATAACCCAATATATAAAAGCATCTATTTTGAGGACACTTTAATGACTTAAATAAATGCACCTGTATTAGTCCCAAAGTATTGCTGAGAAAGTCATTCCTCCTACACAAATCTAAGACAGAATTTATCTGAAAAATACTTTCCTCAGATAGTTAGCATTTCTGAAAAATATAGTTTTAGATAGGGACTTTAAAAATAATAATTAAAAAAACCCTAACCCCTCTGAGAGGAAGATGTAGGGAGCTGAAATAATTAGAAACAGAGTGAAGATGATTGTTCTGGTAATTCACACAGTGTATCTCCCCTTTAGATTAGAACTGTTATTACCACTATACATTGTTTAGTAGTAATACATTCTATTACTAAGAAAGTAGCAGCATTTCAAGTAATTTAAAAATATCAAAACCTTCAACAGTCATGAAGATGTTCCATTAGATGATATACTTTGCTGTCACTTAAAAAGACAAGGGACTCAAGAGTCACAGTCAGTGGACTTCATGGAAGACCTGAGAGTTAGACCAGGTTATCTGACACACCTTCAAAGAGATTAACTACACATAGCTCATCTTAACAGACACTTATTAAGCAGTCCCAAAGACCCCTGGTTATGCAGCCTGTGCAAATTGTCTAATTTGCCCTATTGTTTCACTGTCCTCACTAGCACAATATTTTCAGAAGTAAATATTAGGGAGCATCCACAACTTTGCTGGGCAACCTGTTCTAGGGTCTCATCACTCTCATAGCAAAGAATTTCTTCCAAATATGTAGTCTAAATCTACCCTCTTCCAGTTTAAAACCATTTCCCCTCACCCTGTCACTACATGCCTTTCTAAAATGTCCCTCCCCAGCCTTCCTGTAGGCCCCCTTCAGGTACTGGAAGGCCGCTATAAAGTCCCCCTTCTCTTCTCGAGGCTGAAGAGCCCCAAACCTCTCAGCCTGACATCTATGGAAAAACTTAACCACTGCACAGAATGTAATGTATAAATAGGCAACAACATAACATCTTCTCAAAATGTTTCATGATTAAGATGCGTATATTTTACAACGCCATGTTACAGGTTCACAAGAAACTTCCTTCCAGTGTGGACTTTCCTCAAGAGAGATCTAGAATTTTTCCCTCACTCCTCTCCAGCAATTTAAATTTGTCAGGCTAACAAATGTTTCTGGAGTTTGTTTAAACAGCCTGAAAACTCAGCAAATTGACCTGCTCAAGATCCACAATGCACCATTTAGGCATATAGGTATTTTGCCTATCAACATGTAATCCGAAATTGAGTTCCTTCCAACAACCAGTAAGTATGACATTCAAAATGGAAAGACTTATTGCAAATGGAAAGGGATGAGATGATGCTAAAAGCTTATATATTACAAATGTTTTACATGGCTGTTTCTCCTGCACAGAGAAAAGCCCAATCACTCACAAAGCCAAATAAACTCAGTAGTCCATAGGGACTTCACGTGAAATTAAAACGTCAGCAACTATAGATAGTTAATATCACGTTTGTTTATGTAAAGAAAATTAGACTATAAAAAAGTTAATTGGTAGCTTGCATTCAGATCACTTCTGTGATATTATTCCTTTATTGCACATAGAGATTATAAAAACCCATAAAATTGTTCATACTGCAGAAATAAATAAAACAAACCTTATTTACAAGTATAAAATATAAAATTACTCACTGACAGACAAGCGCTGCAATTACATACAAAACACTACATCACCTAACAATCCATACTGAAGATGTGCAAAGTGATCAGGTGGCAAGCTCTTATCCCGGATTTTCTTAACAAACTTGCGGGCAGTGTCCGGTGGGTCGCCAGTACCAGTTGTGGAAATAACAATAACTACAGGGTCCTTTTCTGTTTCCAAGTTGTACTACAAGTAACAAAGCAAGCAAGTTACAAGGTGCCATTTGATAACTATTTGAGGCCTAACGCACTATTTTCCTCTCTTCCTTTTCCCAAAGGCACGCAGAACATTGTTTTATCACATCTTACCTGTATTAAACCACAGAAAGCCTTTCAAATAATTGGAAATTATTTTGGGGGTGCAATCTATAATCTTGCTTGTAGCTTAAATTTAATGTACAGAACCAACTGAACAGAAGAAGAATGGTAATGTGACTACCAGAAAGCATGTGAACTGCTGGGTTGCCTCTTAGCCTCCTCTATGCCATAATAAGCAACCCCATCTCCTTCAACCACTCTGTGGAGGTTTCAGTTTAAATTCATTCCCAGCATTCCAAGTTCAACGAAACAGTAGGTCACGAGAAAATATAAATGAAGATTTCAAGAAATACTGTGTAATCATTTTAAGCAGTTTCAGGACTGCAATTCAAAACACTAGTTCAAGTACAAGTTCCTTTCCCAACACTTTACTAAATAAGTCATTCAAACCTCACCCCCTCCGCAAAGGACGTAGAGCTGACCCCTCACAATGCAAAAAAGTGAGAAACACAAAGAAACAGTTCATGAAGCGGTTGTACCATTGTCAGTTTTCTTTTCACAGCTTTCCTGAAGAGCCCAAGAACAGCTACATGGAACTACTTAAATTATCATCTGCCCCTGCAGCGGCCAACAGCCGGGGTCTAGAGAAGTGGAGGAGAACAGAGTAAGCATGCAAGGACATTCCCCAAGTACTTTGCCAAACTCCAGGCAGATGTGTGACCAGGCACATTTGGCACATTCGGCACATTCCAAAACAGTTTTGTCTTTTACAAGTTCAGGCAAACTCCAAATACCCACTAATTTGTCAGCTTCCAAAACTGAACTATAAGCTGTGCAAAGAAGACCTTAGCTATACCTGAAATTTCCAAAGCTTCCACAGCTGATTTTATAAGTAACAGCACTTCAGTGCAGTGTGACTATTGAGTCAACAAGCAAACTCTTCAAGCACAAACTGACAAAATGCAAGGGTCTACTGGTGTCACATGAAATATTACACTAAATTGTGTTCCATTCCAAAAACAAGCAAAAAATAAGAGATACAAGCTTAAGAAGTAGAAGTTGCTGTATTAGAAGAGAGTTATGATTAGTTCATTAAATTCTTGCTTGCTCTACTACACATTCTCCGCACACTTGAAGAATTTAAGAGAAATACTGAACAACTGCACAAAGAAGGGCCTTCTCCTAACTGACAAGTACAGAAACGTCTTGCTTTGTCACCTAAGGCACATACACAACTATTTGAACCATGCAGGTTGTGGAATAACCTGTCAGATCTAGCTTACCCAGAGGAATTCATCAGAGGCCACACAAAACTCAAGCAAGCTCTTGCTCCTGCATAATGTCATCCTGCCTTCCGCTCTCCAACTACACCTCATTTCTAGAAGTTCCCTTTATTTACTGCGAAGAGTAAGGAAAAGGAAAAGCTTAAGAAATGAAATCTACCAAGGTGCAGAAATTATTTTTTTCCTCAGTACTTAACTCTCACATTCTCAACTCAGTGCACCTTTCCAACTCACCACTCTGAGTTGTCTTGCCAAATTTGACAAACCACTTGAGTGGCAGGCCACTAACATGACTAGAGGTATCCTGTCCGCTGCCTTCCTGAAACTAATCTCCAAAGCTGTCAAATGCAGAAGAAATAAATGGAAGAATATAAGGAGAATCTTCATGTTCTCTCCTGGCTGCACGTGTCTCCTTGTAAGACTGTGACATACTCATACTACATCATACTCACACTGAGTACTATATACTCTGTAAACATTAATTTAAAAAGCAGACGTCCAGCTACAAAAGGAACTGTATAACCAAGAAAGCAACTTGCTAAAAGGAAACTTGGCTATTTTTATAAATGTATCACATTTTCAAGTGCACAAAGTGACAGTTCCTGCTCATCTCAGTTGAAATACTGTCATGTTGTGTTTGCTTTTTTAGAGGACCTATGAAGGGAATTACAGTCCACAGTGCTTTCAGTTACAGACACTAAGTTTTTAGACCTTTACCCTTGGATAACAGCAAATACTAAAGAGCCACTTCCTTACTCCAGCCAAGCTTTTCTTTTTTTTCCCCCAGAATGCATCTCAAGTACAAACTGGAACAGACCCTTACGTTAAATAACAAGACAGCACAAAAGGTCAAGATCATACTGGAGCCCAGACCTAACAGAAAGCAGGACCTCAGCATAACAGAAACAGTGGAAAAACTGAGCAATCATTTCTACTAACTGGAGAGTTGACCAGTAAATTCTGAATTCATCCAGAACTGCATACGTAATACATATTCGGCTTTCAAAAAGTCACTGGACTGTTGTTAGAAGCAAAGATTTACTCTGGCATTTACTGTTCTACTATGAAAAATCATCAGAAAGATTTGGCAGAAGGCTATCACGAGCCTGTAAGTCTTGGTCCCAGTAACTGACTCTTAAAGACCTGAAAATTTAAAACCTTTTTAGGTAGATAAATGTGCTCAGATTTCACCGTTATCAACAGCCACCACTCAAGCAAATGAAGAAAAATGCAGCTATTAAACACCGATTTTTCAAGACAGCACAGAGTATCTCACCTTGTCCATCTCACTTATACAGTGCATGTCAGCTTCAAATCCATGGGTGCCTGCTTGCAGACATATTTCCTCAGCTATGGCTTTTGCCTGCCCTTTTTGTGTTGCATAGAGGAGCAAAAATCTCCTTTTTAAATCACAGCACATTTTCCGAAACAGGGAACGCTTTACTTATTATTATTTTTTTTTAAGATGCTGCAGAGGAAAAAGAGAAACAAAATGTGAATTTACTGCATGCAGAACAGAAAGATTTTGCTCTCTATGTCAGATCAAAAAGAGATACCTTAAATGCATATCAGTATTGCTGTTTAACCTGGAAATGAGGCATCTGCTCTGAAGTGAAGCCATTTCTCACAGCCTTTGCAGGCCAGCCTGTGAAGGACTTAGGGTATTGCCCAAACGTGCTGTACTGCCTTGATATTGCAGTTACACTGCAATACGCAAAGTCAAGAACCTAGCACGTAAACAGTGCAAATAGAGAAAATCAGCACGAAATTAAAAACTATTTTTAAGATCTATGTTTTATTTTCCATTTTAAGTCTCTGACTGCTTTAGTCCCCTTTCTGAGATGCATTTCAAAATAAAAGAATACATGGATTTGGTGACATCCAACTACAACAACTGATCAATATCTTTTAAATTCTTAATTTCTCCTGCTCTGAAATCACTAATTTTTGCCTGAATGCCCTTACGCTTCATCCTCTATGTTTGTATTTTAGAAGACAAACACTATTTTTCATTCCCTGATTCAAGAAGGTGCTTGTTACATAAGTGCAACTACAGAATCTATTTGTTTTGGATGTTTGTTTTTTGTTGTTGAAATAAGAAAAAAATCTTAGAGAAACCTTCTGCAGGGTAAAATGCCACTCCTTCACAAAAGTCTTGCAAGAAGTAGGATGAACAAGATGCATATCTTTATCTATAAAACTTCTCTCATTCAAACTTTTATGATTTTGACAGAGACAGAATACAAAAGATACAAGGACAACATCAAGGACTACTGTATGAGAGAGACAAGTAGAACATTTCTCATGCATATATTACAAATTAATCCTCGGCCAATATTTTGCTCCTACTAGGGATCTGCAAGAGAACTCAAATACCCAGAATTAAAACTCAGTACTTTCAGTTCCAGAACTGACATCTTTTTCCAATCTTATGGCCACCTTGTTGCACGTCACCTATTGTCCCTGCAGATTCAACTACACAATACATGCAGCCTACTAACCACACTGCACATCAATTTGTGCAAACCCATAGCAAGATAATTTGAGGCATTTTTTTTGCTGTTTCTATGAGAGAAAATAGAAGAACACTGTAGTCTGTTCACATGGCAAGGTATTTCTCCCAACAGTACTATGTAAGGTATCTTCTACTAGAATACATATGTATATTTTTAAACTAAGCAATAGCTTCTTAGGAGCACAGTGGCTGTGCCATACCTGAACTCCATGAAAAATGCAATTCCTGGAAAAATTTAAGGCTTTCATTGTATTTAGTTCTACTACATCTCCCAGCATAATTTTTACTTTAAATTGATTATAATACCTAAAGATATTTAAACAAATTCATTCTAATAACTGACTTAATGCAAGCAAAATAATCCACAGAATGATTTTTCACCCTCCTTTTTCCAAAAGAAATACTACTGTTTGACTACACAGAAATTATGAAGATTCATATGACACACAATTTCAGTACCCTCAGATCTCTCTAGAAATACAGATTAATCCTCCTTATATGCTATGTTTTCGCCCTAATCTTTCTCCTGTCAGCAGGTGGCAATGCCTGACAATGGATAAAAAACAATAAAGATGAAGTGGTGTCTCATTATTACATTTTTTCCCATACCTAAGAAAGGAAGAAAGATCATCAGTTTGGGATGCATGGTACCACAGATGCCTTGTATAGACAGAAGTCTGGAAGGTAAGCAACCAACATCCTTCTTTTCAATTGAAAAGCAAGTACATTGGATTTGGAGAGATGGATTGGTGCATACGAACCCGCCGGGAGCTTTCTCACTGGTGCTGGGGGCTAGTAGATTGTACAGAGACACAGAAGTCAGACCAACATCTCCCACAGAAGATGTGCAAACAAGAAAACCCACATGGTCCAAAGATGGAATTGTGCTAGATATGCATTCTTCCTGAGAGAAGGAACTGTGTGCATATTTAATGGTGTGTATGTGTACTTGTGGGAAGGGACAAGGCCACAGTTATATGATTCCTTGTAATTAGGCATAGATGGCTGTTTTGCACGAATTTATCAATGTTTTACGAGTGCATGGTATTATCTGTTTCACTGCTGCTACTGATCCTGAAAATACAGCTTAATTAACTGATTAAACAACAGTTCAATTAACTACTTGACAGTTAATTATGTCATTAATAGATCAAGAAATTGCTTTGATCCTGATTCACACCAGTTTCTCCCTCTGAAGCATCCTATCTCCAACATCAACCAGAAGAGCTTCATGCACAAATTGTTCACACGATGCCTGTTAAAGGAAAATGAGCCACTCGTCTGCAGCTTACCTGCAGATGAGCAGTCACAGAAGAGAAATACACTTGCACTCAGGTGAAAGCGTTGCCTGCATTGCTCTTGCTTTCCTGCACTATACACTCTTCAAAGATGATATTCAATTTATGTGATATGGATTCAACTGAAATAAAGGAGAAAAAAAGATAAGAAAAAAGTAATTATTGACTACTGAGCTGTCTAGAGAAGTACTGTAACTTGGATGCTATTACAAAATCACAGATTTATAGGGGTTGGAAGAGGCCTCTACAGATTATCGAGTCCAACCCCCCTGCTAAAGCAGGCTCCCTACTGTAGTTGCACAGGAAAGCATCCAGACATGCCTTGAATATCTCCTGATAAAGACTCCACAGCCTCTCTGGACAGCCTGTTCCAAAGCTCAGTCACTCTCACACTAAGAAGTTCTTCCTTGTGTTTGTATGGAACTTCCAGTGTTCCAGTATTTACCCATCGCCCCTTGTTCTATCACTGCACACCACTGAAAAGAATGCGGACCCATCCACTTGTCTCCTGCACTTTAGATATTTATAAACAGCAATGAGATGATCGCCTCTCAGCCTGCACTTCTCCAGGCTGAACAGTCCCAGCTCTCCCAACCTTTCCTCATAAGGGAGATGCTCCATGCCCCGCCTCATCTTTGTGGCCCTCCGTTGTACTCTCTCTAGAAGATCCCTGTCTTTCTTGAGCTGAGGAGCTCAGAGCGGGACACAGTACTGAAGATGCAGCCTCACCAGGGCAGAGGTAAGGGAAAGGGTCACCTCCCTCGACCTGCTGGCCATGCTCTTTTGAATGCGCCCCTTTTGAATACATTACCAATGGCCTTCTTGGCCACAAGGGCACACTGCTGGCTCCTGGCCAGCCTGCTGTCCACCAGGTCACCCAGGCCTTTCTCTGCAAAGCTCCACATAGCAGCAGTGTTTTAACAGGTTTTATGCTGGCAGTTACATACCAAAAACCAATACAATGTTTAAGCCGGGGAAACAACCCAGGACTTACTGACTCAAACTAGGGCTTAACAAGAAGCTAAGGATGAAAATCTGCATTACAGCTCATTTGATTTAGAACTCAGAAGAGTCAGAATGCTCACAGTACATGGAATATAATGGTGAGTCCATCAGCTTCATGGTCAACACACTGCAGGATCAAGAAAGCCATCCATGCATGCCCGTGGCACGCTTTCATAGAAGCAGTGACACCAGCATTGGTAGTTACACAGCTTAGAAAGGATCTCATCACTTTTTATAGATATCTAAAGTGCGGGAGTGAAGTGGATGGGGCCAGGCTCTTTTTGGTGGCGTACAGCAATAGAACAAGGGGCAAAGGGCACAAACTGCAACACAGGAAATTCCATGTGAACACGAGGAAAAACTCCTTTGAGGGCGTCAGAGCAGTGGACCAGGCTGCACAGAGAGGGTGCGGAGTCTCCTCCTCTGGAGATACTCAAAACCCGCCTGGATGCTTTCCTGGGCAATCCTCTGTAGGGAACCTGCTTTGCTGGGGGGCTGGGACTAGATGGTCTCCAGAGGTCCCTTCCAACCCCCCCGATTCTGCCAGCCTATGTCCCACAAGGCCGGGCTAGCTGGCTAACGGTTTGACAGCAGGTCAGCCTGAGCGTTCACAGACGGGATACAAACAGAAGAAACTTCCGCAGTACCTTTATGTTCTTCTGTGGGCTTTAAACTGGACGGTGACACCGCGACCTCAGAGCCAGGCCAGTCTGTGCGTTGTTTTTGTAACAGCAGCCGGCTGGCTGGGAATCACTTTCTCTCTGCATCCGGCGGTAGAATAGGTCCGTCCCCTTCCTCTCCCTCCAGGCTGAGACGAGAAGCGCGGAGTGAGGACACATCCGCTTTTATTTCACTCCCGGAAGCCGAAGCAGCCGGAACGCGGCGTGCCCCGGCTCCGTGCAGCCCGGCACCCCGCAGCCCGGCCCGGCACCCAGCACGCTTCGGGACCGCGAGTCTCACAGCCCGGCCAGGCACCCAGCACGCTTCGGAGCCGCGCGTCTCACATCCCGGCCCAGGCGGCAGCGGGGAGAGCAGCACCCGGAGTCCGCGGTACCCGGCGGGGCCGAGCCGAGGGGCGCCGGAAGCTCCCGACGTGCCGCGCTGCCCGTCATGGCGCTGGAGGTGAGGCTTCTCTCCGCCGCGCCGAAGGGCCGAGGGAGGACGAGGAGCGAGGGGGAGAGACAAGGGCGGGCTCGTGCGCTCACGTCTTTTTCTTCTAGGTGTCTTCTGAGGACACGCTCCCTCCGATATGGCTTTGATCAGCCTGAAAAGCTTCCACTTCTGTTCACCCGGCGCACCAGCAAGCAGGCGTATTTTGATGACCCTAAGCAAAAGTTTGAGCTTCGTCAGCGAACGGCGAAAGCCCCAAAGCTATAGTCCCGCAGCCATGAGGGTGCTGTGTCCCAAGGACAAATGTCGGTATGTGTTTTGTCGGAAAAACCACGTACAGCTGCGGATGCAGTCCCTTTCTGTAAATGAAACCATGCATCTCTGTGGGGATGCTGGGAGCAGCGCTAAAGCTGATGACCGGTGGATGGATGAACAAGTGTTTTTCAGGAAGTTGAACAGCCTCCGTACGTCGGAAGAGATTTTTAAATTTCTTCGCTCTCTGGAAGTTATGTCTGATATTATGGCATCGGGAGCCCTGCAGAGGATTTCTGAAGTTGAGGTGGATGACGATGGCCTGAAGAACCCTGAAGATGTGCTAGAGAATGAAGTTTTCAGGGCACTATGCTTTCAGTTTGAATTTGAATCCTCAAAACTGTCAAACACTGGGCTGCTAAATGCACTGCAAGCTTTGATAAAGCTACGTGTAGATCCCCAGAGTACGCTGATAGCAAGCTTGCTTTCAGAGAGTGAAGAGCGGCTTGGTAACAGAAAGCTGACTGTTGACAATCTGTGCTCTCTTGGAGAGAGTTTGCTCGAGTTGGAAGGCCCAAGTTGTGCTATGCTGGAACAAATTGTGAGCCACATGCAAGAAAAAGACATTGAGAACTGGAGTCCTAGGGAAATGACGATGGTTTATAAGATACTGCAGGTGACGGTCGGGGAAAGGGAACAATACCAGGACTTGCTAAACAGAATGAACAGTGCCACTTTAACTATAGCTTACCAGCTAAGTCCAAAGTTCACAAGTGTAATACTGCATTCACTGGTGGCTCTCCATCAGACTCAGGTAGTTCCCTTAATCTTAGCACTGTGTAAGCATTCTGTGAAGCATGTTCCTTATTTTACAGACGATGAGTTGGTAAATGTACTGGAAGCCTTCCTGTTCTTTGGACATCGTGAACAAATTTTTACAGAGGCACTGGAAATGCATGTTCCCAAGTCCATCCCTACTATGCATCCTGAAACGGTCAGCAAAGTCATGCAGTACTGCTGCCAAAAGAAGATCCTTTCTAAGCCTATCTTGGATGCAGTGGCAGAAGGTTTCATTTCTAATGCTGACAGCTTTACTGCTGACCAGATTGCTGAATATATTGTCCCATTCGGGACTCTGAACTACCTCCCTCCAAATGCTTCTTCCTTGTTTAGGAAGCTTGAAACAATACTACATACTCGTTTTCGTCAGTTTCAGCCTCACACCTTGCTGAATCTGCTGCACTCGTGTGTTCTTATTCAGCGTTATCCAGTAAATTTTCTGCCAAAAATATTTAGTCCCTATTTTCTGCAACAGCTTCAAGGTAAGGAGTAGTGTTTCTCCACCAGCACTCCCTATTTCTTGCTATTTTATGGTATGTCCAACCCTGTCAAATCAACAAAGACCTGATAAAGGTGACTGGAGAAAAGTGATCAGGCAGCTTCCTCGTCACAGTTACAGTTGCCTTTCAAGTTGCATCATTTGGTAGAATTTGAAAATTGCACTGTACAGTCTTAAACAGAGATCTTAAATTCCACAAAAAATTTATTTGTTAATCCTGCCTTTCCAAAAAATACTTACAAATCCTTAACTGCTGGCTTTTATTTTATTTTTTAAAATATCTAGATAAAAATGTGAATTGTATTCTAAGGCTAACATGTTTTATCAATTCATAAAGATTGGTGCTTTGCCCTGCTTTTTAATCTGATGTGGTTACGTGATGCTTCTTCCCACTGGCATTGTGTCCATCAGCTACACTTCTCTGGTGGTTCTGTTCAATGCCCTGAGCTCCTTTTCTTTCTACCTCTGAGTGAGCACTACGGTCCCATCCTTAGAGGGTTCCAGTAAGAAGAAGGAAATGGATAATTGTCCAAGACTTCAACTGAAGTTTATGCCTTCCTGTAGAACATCTTGCATTTCTCAGATCCTTTTTTTTTTTTTTTGTGAAAGATTCTGACAGTCCTAACTAAGATCTTGCTGATCGTACACTTTTTTATGTTGATATATCTGTAAATCAGTTCCTCATTTTTCTAAATACATAATTTCATAGCTGATCTTTCTGTTTATTCATGTAAGGATGAATGTAGCTTCTCTGAATGTTTAACTGAATCTCTTTTCCTAACTTCTGCATGATGGTGTGTGTGAAGATACCCTGCGGAAAGTAAACCTGTAAACTTGAATATTGTTGTTTCAGCTCAGCCACCTGGCTTGGACAGAGTTGTTGCCTCCCAGCTAACACAGCTTTTTCTAACTGTTACCCTGGAGTGCCCGTTTTATGAGGTATGGTAGATACAAAACTGGAACTGATGCTAAAAGCAGGTGTTGAGGTCATTAGGTATGAGCACATTGATAGAAGCTGAGGGCTCTCTTTGCCATAAAAACATTGGAACTGAATAAAACAGTTTGTATTTCTTGGTGTAAATACGAAGTGTTTCTACCTGTTTAAATGACTGATCCATGTGCATTTTTGACAGAACTGACTAGCTACAAGTTCAAGTGCATTTTGTGTATTTCTGAGTGCTTTTCCAACAACTATTACCTTTTTTTTTAATGTTTGGTTTGTAAAGCCTTGGAGCACATAAAAGACCAGCCACTTTGATTTCTCATGATCAGTACATTCAGCATGATAGCATAGAAGCTTGTTGAGGACGTTTTGATGTTTGGGGGTGGGGGTGATTGGTTGGTTGGTTTATTTTCCAGCTCATACCTCAGACTAAGGCTCTCATTAGACATGGCTTTGAAATGTACTGAATATATTTTGTTACATTAATATAAGGTAATTGCAAAAAAGTTATCTTCCCTTTTGTCTGATTGGGCTTTTTGTCATTGTATAGGGTCCCAGACTCCTTCCAAAGTATCACGTAAATACCTTTCTGACAACTCACTGTTTTCTGGATGTTCACCTCTTCAAAAAGGTGAAGAGTGGGCTACTATATTTATTGAAAAAAAGAATATATTTTTCATCAGAGGTATCAACACCATATTTCTATACAATTGGTAAGTAACATTAGTTCTTTAGACTGATTAAATGTGAACTTATGGTTTCAAAAATCCCATTTGTTTTCTAGAAATAAAGATCTGATTTTATTCCCTTTGTTTGCATTCTTAACTGTGCAAATATGGAAAATGTAATCTGGAATACAAAGGAAGCTCTGTGGAAGGTTTGAAATGAGGAAACATAATGGGAGCTTTAGCTTTGCACTTACAGTACATGCAGCAAATAACATAGTTGTATCACTAATGAAGCTACAGGCCTTGGACTGGCTTTTACAATTGCTCATGAATCTGGACACAAGCAAGTTATTTTTCATGAGTCTTACCTGCCCCTTTTATAGATAAATATGTAAGTGAACGGACACTTTCCTGTGCAGCCCACTCTCGGAAACCCCTGCTAGCAGGTGGTTTGACTAGATGATCTCCAGATGTTTCTTCCAACCCCTACAATTCTGAGATTCTGTAATTTTCAAAGTGACTTTTAACAAGGAGAGAAAAGAACTGCGATGTTTACACACCCAGACTGCACTGAAAATAGCTGCTAACTCAGCTGTTCTTTATTTTTGCTGTCAGCCTCCCTTTTCCTTGTAAACAATTGTTTTCGTTTAAAGCAAAATGAAATGGTGCCACTGTGGCAGTTGCCTCATCTCTCTGCTTTGGTGGTGACTAATGAAAGGGAGAACTGGGAGGTTGGCAGCCCAGAGCATGAGGATTACAGTAAGAAGTTTGTTACGTGAAATGGGTTTTAATTTCTCTCATCTTTTCATCTATACTAGATATTGAGATTAAATTAGATGAAGAAGGCTTTATGTTGCCTGCTACTCAATGTGAAGAAGTACATACACGGTAAGAGAATAAAATGCTGGTTTACACTGATAAAGAGTAACCAGGGTAAAACCCTGGCAAAAATAAAGTTAATTGGAATTTTGCATTGACCTCAACAACATTGAAGTTTCACATTACAACCAATGGCAAAAAAGGACAAAGCTGGTAAAATGAGATATCTTTTCTTTTTCCTCATTGTCTTGCCTCTTGGCTATAAGGTGTTAGATAATTAGTCTCTCTACCCAGTGACAGTTAGGGTCAAAGAGATGTTGGTTTGACTTACAATAATCTACGTTGATCATGATTAATTATTCTGAAAATTAAAAATCAAATTAACTGGGAGTGCCTGCAAGGATTTAGTGCAGTTTATACCGGTTTAAGTTTACAAATACGCTTGTCTAATAGATCCTCTGAAATAAGAACATTTGCCACAGATGCCATTCGCATTGAAAAACACATACATACTTAAAAAAACAAGTTAAACATGGATTCTTCTGAGAATCCTTAGATACAAAGTTAGGCACCCTGCTGCTTAGTGCTGTGGTTGCAACTGCAATCCTATGGATAAAGAAAAATTCTTTGAGGAGGTTATGTTTTCTCCCGCTCGACTTTCACGACTCTTGCAGAGTTCTTTCAAAAATCCCACCTCTAAATGTTTAAGACTGAGTTTTAATATTTATATATATTTGATTAGAGCTTTCATGCCCAAGTAAAGTCAGGATAAACTTACACTGAAAATTTAATAGTGGGTACCAAAATTTTTTTTATGTGATTTTTATATAACCAAGTAGAAAAAATACAGTTGCAATCCATGATGCTTGCCAACCACATATACAGGTTTAATTTGAATCACTAATATGTTGAATAAATTTAGCTGCTGAGACATTTCTGAGATGAGACAAGTACTCTGCTTGTTTTTCCTGCTAGAAGAATTCAAAACAGCTTACCAATAGTAGTGTTAAAACTCAAATTCTTATCATTAACTTGTGTGGCAATTTTTGTTTAGGGCATATAAGTTAGCGTTTCAGATCAGTTTCACTAAACTTCAGTCCTTCCCCCTCCTTCCCTTTGAGTAAATTATATTGTCCTAAAGTAGGTAACTCCCATCCTACATTTAATTCTAGGAGGTATTTGGGAATAAGAGGAGGTATTGTGTCATTCTTGTTAGGAATTGCAGCAGCACTGGTGACTAAATGGACTGATGTTTTTTTCTGTGCTTGATTTTAGAATTGCCCTCTGTGTTGATGGTCAAAATAGGTTTTGTGTTAATAGCCACAATCTGCTGGGAGAAGAAGCTATTAAACAGAGGCATCTTCAGTTACTTGGTTATAAAGTTGTGCAGGTAAAGTCCCTTGACAGTGTTTACTCTGGCTAACAAAACAAGTGAAAAATGATTCTTTTATAATGTTTAAAACTGTAGTTGCAATCACTTCCTAAGGTAGGTATAATATTGCCCTTTCCTCATTATGTTCTCTTTGCCTAGCTTTTGTCTTTTTGAGAGTTCTTTACATAAATTCATTTTTTTCTTAGATGGGTTAGTGCTTTCTGCCTATACAAATAGTGACTGCTTGAATGAGTATTCCTCTGCAGTGACAACAGTTCAAATTTTGACTTAAATGAAATCGTTAAAGAGTTTGGTAGGATGATGGAATCATAGCACTGTTTGGATTGAGAAGGACCCTGGACAGGGACACCTTCTGCTAGAAGAGGCTGCCCAAAGCCCTGACCAGCCTGGCCTTGAACACTTCCAACAGCTCTGGGCAACCTCTTCCAGTACCTCACCAGATGTGAAATGCTTCTCTTAGGTTTTCAGATACTTTTTTTCCTTTATATTAGCACATAAGCCTAACTACTTTATATTTAACTGAGTTTAAACTGTAATAAACATCATTCTTTGCTTTGCAATAACCTCTATTTGGGTGATTTCCCCTAGGACTTCCAGGTCAATAATAAACTTGGGAGTAAATATTTAATTTTAAAATGCAACTCTTTTTGATGTGTAATTACATACCTGCTTAATGAATGTTAAACTTACTTACCCTTGTTTATTAAAATATATTTCCAGCAATCATTTTGGTTTCATTTCCAGGTTCCATTTTTTGAGGTAGAAAGTATAAAATCTTGCAGTAAAATGGCAGAATATCTACACAAAAAAATCTTTCCTCATACGTATGGACATGGCTGCTGACACTGGAGAATAATACTGCATCACAGCTTGACCTCCTGTACCATAAACAAGTGTACATATTGTGCATGGAAGAACAATTCTAACAACTCCACGTAAGATGATTTCAGCTTCTGAATATGTGACCTTCCAATATTTGGAACAATTAACATGTAAAGAGTAATAAAAGGCAACATATTTTCTTAAGCTTTATGTAAACATTTATTACATAATATTAACAGATGAAAGTGCCAAGCAGTCAGTACTGCATTTCCCTTGTATTTTCACTGGCTCTAACTCACAACTGTCGATGGACAGATAAAGCTATTTAAGGATACTAGCTGCTGCTGAATGTACAAAATGTGCCATGTTACATACCAATCAGGCTTTTTTCTTGACAGTATAAAAAGAAATGATGCAATTTATTCAGAGCTTTTTGTGTGATGTTTCCAAGCGTTTTATAAAACTAAAATTTGCGTTAGGTGCACAAGGAGCACTAGCTTATTGCACAGAGTTAGGAGTTGCAGCGTGCTGTTTACTAAATAGCAGTGCTTTACGGAAAATAAGAGAATTTTTATTAAAGGTGTTCCTTTGACACTGAGCATTCAAAGATGTCAGTCACACAACAGAATGAGAAACGAGTAGTAGAAATGTGAAAAACACTCAAAAGTGAGAGTGAGATGGTACTGAAAGAGAAGTGGATGACATAAGCAAAGAAATGAGAGAACTCGCACTCCTTTCTCTATGGTGGAAGTGATCTGGAGATGCACATTTCTCACATTGGCCAGGAGGTGGTAGCATTCTCAAACATCTTTTCCCGCAGTTATTCCGACACAGATGGTTTGTAAGTATAGTAAGACTATTTGAATGAAGTAATTTGTACTGCTTGTACCAAACTAAAAATAATGTCCATAGAATATGGTCATGCTCTGCCTCACTTGTGATTCCTCACTTGTGATACCCTTGATAAAGCATTCTGGTGTTGTCAGAAAACATTCTTTTCTCACTTCATTCATACTGTGTGTAATTCCTTTTCATTTAATGCTGCTGCACTTCTTTAATGAAGTATTTATTGTTGAAAAGGAATGTAGCAGTTACTGCCCTCTTGCCCACAGCCATTACTCATTAAAAGAGGGGACATTACAAGTTGTAAATACTGAAAGTGACAAACACATCTAAGAACGGACTGCTCTGTATACCCAGCTCCTCACATCATACCAAACACTCTATTGATTGCCCAGTTTATTGCATATCCAGGCCCTAGATGAAGTAGTTATTTGTATTATTTTTTCCTAGCAGACTCATTTCCTATTTAAGTATCTGACAGAAGTACAGTGTCAGTCAATGCTGTGGACTTCCAGTCCTTCTTAAACAAGCGTGATCAGTCTGGCTAAATGTTTGATATTGAACAGTATCAATATTGCTTCAGCTTTAAACAGCAACAGGAGCAATGGCACCACAGAGCCACAAGGATGCGCACCCTGCACAAGATGTTTCTTTTCTTGAAATTATTTTAAAACTCCACTACTAGATTCAGTGAGAATAGAAGGACGCAGGTGTTTAACCAGGTTTAGACATTCATCTCTGAACATATTTTTTAAGTGACTTGTGTTGTTGGGCTTTTTTTTTAATCCCTTCTACCATTCTAATTAGTTATTGCTGTCTTAGTAGTAGAGTATTGGGTAAAGAACCAAAAGTGATTTTTCTTGTGAGACAGATCAATCCCTCTGACAGCATTTTTTTTAAACTGAAGTCAGCAAAATGGATGCCTAAAATTACCTAATTCCAAACGTTAGTGTCTTTTTACATGCTAAGCACTCAGAAGTTCCCTTTAACTTGACTTCCACTTGAAGTCTACTGAAATTCCTCAGTACTTCTAGAGATCAGATCGTTTCTTTACTTGCTTGTTCATTTTGGTAAATCTGGATTGAATTACTGTTTTAGCTGTTGTGCAGAAAAAAATGATGCTTACCAATTTTGCAGGGATTAAGGACTGCAAGTATTAAGAAATCGGTGACCACTGATACCCTGAGGAGCAAATTTAATGTTAAGTCAGTGAACAATGATGTAGAGTTACTGCCTGAAATTGCACAGGCTGCTGTTGACCCAACAGAGTTAATTTCCAGTGTTGCTTCCTAAAATGTTCGGCTTTTGTGGATGTTCTATGTGAAACTTAAGAGACTACAAGGAGAAAACATACATTTGAATCAGCATGAGGAAAAGTGCAGTTATTTCATATAAATATTTTTCATTAATGAATACGCAAAAGAAAAGGCAGAAGCACTATTTTGCATTTTGGCATGTTTCTTTGCAGACAAATGTTGCTGGCAATGTCAACTGTAAGAGATTTTAGCACGGATCCAGTCTTGGAGAAGGTTTTTCCAGTAAGCAGGTGATGCCATTTTTCCTGTAGAATTCTGCCTGCACATGATTAATCCTTGCATGACCTCGGATCAGCTGCTCCGTGTGCTTGCTTCTGTGTCTCCCATACTCTGAAGATGACAAAACAGCGACAGGTCTTGCCATTTCCTGTGAAAATGTAACGTTCTCCTTATGAGAATATCACAGAGTGAATACTTGGCAGTTAACTACTGCTAAATGTGCTGTGGCTGGGGGCAAAAGAACAGATGGAACTGTACGGCATCTGCTATACAAAGGTATATTTATGTAGCAGTAATCTGCACTCTCACTGTTCCATTCCTAACCTAGTTTTTTTAATGTATATTAATAGTATCACTGGATGATGAGAAGACAAGGAATTGTGCCCCACCACCACCTACATATACACACACACACCCATCCACCCACCCCTACTCCTACACACACCCTGACACGCACAAACATACACACCCTCACACCCTGTGCGATTACTGGCAAACTAAACACCACATTACTGGAAAATAGTGCAGGTTTCATTTTTATTTTCTTTTCTTGTGCACTCACTTGCACAATTTGAAAAATAAAGATTTGCGTACCTTATTCCAGGAGCACACATACTGCTTGAACAGTTCAGTGAAACCACTACACACACACACACACAAAAGTCCAAATAAAAACTGCACAACCACTACTGGTCCATGCAACCTTTCCCCAAGCGACATAAAGCATATGCTACTGGATTTCTGCACAATACAAGGTTTTACTAAAACGGTTTGTAGCTGTAAGATTACAGAATTAACTGCTCTGCAATGATAAGAAGTCAAACTGGTGAAGAATAATCCATCCAAGACAAGATTATTCTAAGCTTGTCCTTAATAAACTGCATTTTAAGTGACCATACAATTACTATCTGCAATCTGCAGTTCCTTCCTGTGCTGCAACAACAGGGAGCTCTGGAGTCAGAAGGGAAAGGCAGGCAGGATTTGTTTGTTTTGCTTTCCCTATCCAAAGGTCTCAGATTTATCAGGCTGCTTGTATGTTTGCACACTGGCTAACACAATAAGCCTTGGTCCCCAACGTATTTGCCTAGTACTACAACATAAATAACATCTACAAGGAGAACCAAAAATGCAAACCCCACACCACAGTTCAGGTGCAAACAAATGAGCTCTGCGCTACAACACAAGTCTGAGCCATATTAAAATTTATGATAGAACCTGTGAAGCACATGAACCACCACATGTCCTGTGAGAATGCAAGATGAAGCACTGGTCCAAAAAGCCTCATAGCAGGGCAGTCAGGCGTAACATGTCCTGAAAGATGGACAAATCTAAACCTGAGATTGTTGGAAAGATGCTATAAGCCCTTTTTTTTTTTTTTTTCAAATAAAATAGAAAAAGCAACCATTCTTCCTTCAGCTCTCCTGCCAGCCCTCCTGCTCATCTTGCACCACCCCATTAAATGCCATTCAGTTCACCAACTTTCAGCGCCACCAGAACAAAAATCAACAGTCGAGAAGAATGGCAGGAAAAGAAACATCAGACCATTTTGTCCCCCTCTTCCCACTCGTGGATAAACGTTGAAGAAATTACAGAACCTTTCATAGAATCATAGCAGAGTTTGGGCTGGAAGGGATCTTAAATACCATCTAGTTCCAACCTGTGCCATGCCAAGACACCTTTCATTCAACCCAGTTGCCCAAAGCCCCATCCAACCTGGCCTTGAATGCCTTCAGGGATGGGGCATTCAGAGCTCCTCCACGCAGCCTGGGCCTGGGCCTCACCACCCTCTGAGTGAAAAACTTCCTCCTAACATCAAATTTAAATCGACCCTCTTAAGTTTAACAATGTTACCCTCTGTCTTATCACTAAACACCTCGATAGAGTCCTTCTCTGGCTTCCTTGTAGGCCCCTGTTAGGTACTAGAATGCTGCTTTAAGGTCTGTAGCCTTCTCTTCCCAAGCTGAAGAACTCCAGCTCCCTCAGCCTGTTTTCATAGGAGAGATGCTCCAGCCTTCTAATCATCTTTGTGGTCTTCCTCTGGACCCTTCCAACAGGCCCATGTTCTTATGCTGGGGGCCCCAGAACTGAATGCAGTACTCCAGGTAGGGTGGTCTCACAAAAGTGGAGCAGAGAGGGGAATCACCTCCCTTGCCCTGATGATCACGCTTCTTTTCACGCAGCCCAGGGTACATACAGTTTGCTTTCTGAGCTGCTGACTCATACTGAGCTTCTCATCAACCAAGACCCCCAAGTACTTCTCTTCAGGGCTGCTCCCAATCCACTCATCACCTAGTCCATGAGTGTCCAACCTTTTGACTTGCCTGGGCTGTACTGACTGAAGAGGAATTGTCTAGGGCTGCTCTAGATTGCTTCAAAAGCATTGCCTCCTAATTTTTTCCATGGAAACTACAGCGGATACAAAGAGCACAATAACATCATTTAAGAGGGCAAATTCTCAGCTACAAAACACTTTTTCAGCACAGTCACTAACATTAGCTGTGCATTTTCACTAGGAATGAACGAAAGTCTGCATGCTGTGCTCATAATAATCTGTACCAGTGGAGGTGACCTGCAGTCGCCACTGCTGAAACACACCACCACTGCCTCACTGTGCTCACATCCACTCTTGGATCTCTATAAACATTGAGCAAGCATCAATGAATGTCAATGAGTGCCATTATTTCCGCATGGAGGAATTTGACAACACACCTCTGCTTCATGCGCATCTCCATGTCAGATGCCATTTGTCAGACTGCCCCTCTGCTGCCATCTGTCACACAGCAACAAAATGTAATGGGATATCGATGGGAAGGTTCAACCTCTGCTGCCATACCACCAACATCTGCTTCCACCAACTCCTCCTGTGCTTCATCCTTGAAAACAGTTGCTCACAAATGTATGAACTTCCGGAAGCGGTGACATGAATAAGGTGTGGTTGTGTGGTGAGGGATGTTTCTATCTGGTAAGAGAAGGCTTATGAAAGTCTGGTAAAGAGACATGATCAAATTTTGGATTGCAGCTCTATACATTCCATTTGAAAATTCACGAGTAATATGTTTATTTGTGTTGACTGAAAATGGAGTCACAAATAAGTAAAAAAACTGATGATTTTTTTCAGCAATCTTGAAACCCGTTCTCAAACTCCTTTATCAAGACGGAAAGCACAGCTGCATATTTATAGAATCATAGAATCACCAAGGATGGAAAGGACCTCCAAGATCATCCAGTCCAACCATCCACCTATCACTAATATTTCCCACTAAACCATGTCCCTCAGTACAAAATCTGAACATTTCTTGAACACCTCCAGGGTCGGTGACTCCATCACCTCCCTGAGCAGCCCATTCCAGCACCTGACCACTCTTTTGGAGAAGTATTTTCTAATGTCCAACTTGAATCTCCCCTGGTGCAACTTGAGGCCATTCCCTCTAGTCCCATTGCTAGTTAGATGGGAGAAGAGGTCGACCTCTACCTCACCACAACCTCCCTTCAGGTAACTGTAGAGAGTGATAAGGTCTCCCGTGAGCCGCCTCTTCTCCAGACTGAACAATCCCACCTCCCTCAGCCACTTCTCATAAGGCCTGTGCTCCAGACTCCTCACAAGCTTTGTTGCCCTTCTCTGAACATGCTCCAGGGCCTCCATGTTTTTCTTGTAGTGAGGGGCCCCAAAGTGAACACAGTACTCGAAGTGCAGCCTCACCAGAGCTGAGTACAGAGGGATAATCACTTCCCTGCTCTTGCTGGCAGCGCTATTTCTGATACAAGCCAGGACGCCATTGGCCTTCTTGGCCACCTGGGCACACTGGTTGATGCTTGGTTCAGCCGAGCATCAACCAACACCACCACATCCATTTCCTCTACACAGTCTTCCAGCCACTCTGCCCCAAGCCTGTAGCGTTGCCTGGAGTTGTTGTGGCCAAAGTGCAGAACCTGGCACTTGGTCTTGTTGAACTTCATCCCACTGGCCAGAGACCAGTGATCCAGTCTGTCCAGATCCCTCTGTAGGGCCTTGCTACCCCCAGGCAAATTGACACTTCCTGCCAACTTGGCATCATCTGTAAACTTACTGAGGGTGCACTCAGTGCTCTCATACAGGTCATCAATAAAGACACTGAACAGGACAGGCCCCAGTACCTTGATGAACTTTAATAGATTTTCACAGGCTTACCTCTCAAGCCTGTCCAGGTCCCTCTGGATGGCATTTCTTCCCTCTAGTGTAATCAGAAAATTTGCTGAGGATGCATTCAATTGCACCCTCCATGTAACCGACAAAGATGTTAAATAGTGTCAATCCCAATATTGACCCTAAGGAACATCATTTGTTTCTAGTCTCCATCTGACATCACATTGTTCACTGCATCTCTCTGCAGCCATCCAGCCAATTCCTTATCCACCAAGTGGTCCACCTGTCAAACATAGATCTCTCCAGTTTTAGAGTCAAGGATGTTGTGCAAGCTGGTATCAAATGCTTTGCTCGAGTCCATGTAGATGACATCAGTTGCTTTCCCCTTAACGACTAGAGTTGCAACCTTGTCGTAGAAGGCCACCAAACTTGTCAGGCATGATTTGCCCTTAGTGAAGCCATGGTGGCTGTCATCAGTCACCTTTGTGTTTCACATGTACCCTAGCATAATTTCCAGGAGGATTTGCTCTATGATTGTACCAGACACAGAGGTGAGACAGTCTTTGTACCATCAGAATAGTCTTTGCTAGCCACACAAGACTTACAGTGCCAATGACAAGTAGCAGTATGTGACTCTGGTCGTTCATTTTTCCTTTAAATAAGTAAGATTCAGTTTTCAGCATCCTTGGTAGCACAGCACTGACTATAGAGCAGTATTCCATGATTTTTATGGGTTCTGCATTCAGCAGATATCAAATTTTCCACAGTTGGCTAGAAAATATCCCATTATATGCCTTCACAGCATGTAATTCTATCACTGTTAACACCTGAAATCAGCAATAACAACCATGTGCAAACACTCTCGCTGTAGTCACTGCATTATGCGCAGCTAAACTGTGCTATCTGTGATTGTACTGTTGGATTCCCAGGGTGTGCCCTCGCTCTGCAGGAAAAGAAAGGCTTGCTTGTAGTGATTTGGGTTTTTTCCACTTCAAAGAAAGAAGCGTACTGTAGAGAATTCCACCTGTCTCCTTTCAGTGTTGTATTAGAAGGATGTCAATTTTGGCATTTTTATTTGTTTCATAAAATGGTTGGTATTATACAAAGTCTGCATGAGCCACTGAGGTAACTAAGGAGCAGGAGCTGAGTACGTGACCTGCATTTAGTTATGGTAAGTCCAGTGTTGGGTGTCATCCCATGCATGAGGATCATGTTGCATCATTTAACAGCTGTGGCTCTGATGCACCTCCATGCTAATTAGAGGACTGGATTAAGGGACACCTGTTCAGAACAGTTCCCAGGCAGTGTCACTTGTGTGTGTTGCCCAGCAGGACAAGTCTGCATCCTGGCCTATAAGCCCTTGTTTTAGCAAGTAAACTTTTAGGAAAGTGACTTTTGCTGATACTGAAGCGACGCAAAATCTGAGTAAGAAAGAAACCATAGTGCTGCATTAATAAACTGTTTCTACACAAACGTCTCACTTCGATATTGTGTTTGATACTGGCTAGGAGATGGAGGGACTGGCTCATTTTTCATTAGAGTGGTCATTTAAATGACTTTTGGCCTCATGCAGATTTGCAGGTGAGTTACTAGGCAGGAGCAGATAAGAGGCACTTCTGTGATTCCTTTGAACATACGTAATATTCCCCGCACTGTCTGATAGAATTGAAGGGGATTATGACTACGCAGTGAAATGTCTGGCATGTATAGCTGCTAGTTAGAGGAATTACAAGCAGTGGCCTTTGTCCCAAAATCTCAACAGTTTTATTTCACAGCAATTACAGTAATTTTAACTTTTTCTCTCTTCTATCTCTGTCGTTTCTAACACAGGCAACAATTCCTAGCCTATCATCATCTTTCCATCCCATTAATCCACTGCAGTTTCAAGGCCATTAACACACAGAGGTTGTACTTCATCTTTTTTTTTGACATCCTCTGCCTCTGCGTGTGTGCGTATATATGTATTATTCCTATGCTGCAAGGAAAAAGTATATACTTAGATATAACTATATATATTATATTATTTCTGTTTTCAAGGCAGCTGTTTAAAAATATGGTTGCATACTTCCTTACTTATCAGGCTACACACTAAACCCAAATTCTGCTGTCCTTGAATGCTTTTGCTTCAGTTAGCCTTTTCCAGACATGTCTGTGTTCTTCTGATTGACCTCTCCTTTGCATGAGCTCCCTATGAATTTCCTTGCTACAGGGCAACCTGGTGTAAATTTGATCAACAAACAGACCGGTTTTGGAGACTTACGATGTCTCAGCAAATGTGGATTCATACAGTAAGGTGCAGGGAAGGAGGATGTCATAGGGGTGGGGTTGAGTTGGAGCCCCTGGTTCCAGCCTTGTCAGGAAGGATAGTTTTCAGCATCATAGAATTAGCTGCAGGACAACCAGAACTGCTAACTATGGACAGACAGAGACTGATAGAAGTAATCCAGAAACTCTGTAACAGAGGGTTTGGCTCCCTGTGCACACCTCTTTCTGCTACTCTTTTAACTTAAATAAGGTTTGTGACCTGGAAATCTACAGGACACAAAGAGCAAGAGCTAGCTCAGCTGTCTTCACTTGCTAATTATCTCCAGCCATGCCAAAATGTATAAAGTACCTTTAACAAAAATCATTTTGAAATTATCGAAGGATTACCTCATCATTAACGTTAAGACCACGACTCCTTGCATGTTCTCTGTCACATCGGTGAAGTTTTTCATTGTAACCCTCTGGTCTTTTAAAAATGGAATCGTAAGTGGAAACTTCTCCTGTCTTTATAAAAGAAGAAAAAATGGCTAAATAACAGTCCCGTTTAAATTAATAGGTTACAGATTACATACAGATGATTCAATAATAATGCAGTGGACATATAGCATTAGAGTATGACAACTGTAATACAGCTGAGCTACCATTAGCAAGTTTGGGTCATTCTTTAGAAATAATCTGCAATAAAAATACTGAATGATATGTAATTTTTTATTTTTAATCTGTTCAACTTTGAAATTTCCCTTGTGGCAAATTACCTAATTTTTTCTCTTGCCATCTGTTGAAACTTTTGGAGAGAAAATTCACTTGGAATGAAAAATGTGTATGTGCCCTGCAGTGGAACTACCATTTAATTTCTAATTAAAGCAGAACTGAGAAGAGTTCAGAAACCTGCCACAGTGGTAATCCTGTGATCTGTCATATATGAAAATAAAGCAAACCACAAACCAGAATATTATTGTATTTATGATAACCGTTGACAGAGTTACAGTCAAATAACATGAAAGATCTGATCTGCTAAAAAATGCATTAGTGAAATCCAATTAAAAAAAGTTATCGGTGGAGGAATTTCAAAAACAAAAAAACATTCTCAAGGAAAGAAGGACAAAATCCCATGTTTTAATATGCTGTCAGTTGTTTATGACCTTCATTAAAAAGTTTCTTTTCTGGTAAACAAGTCAATGGATTACTGGTTTTATGCATTTTGCATTTTGCATTTGACTTCCTACAAATCTGAAAAATCATGTATTTTCTTCTGCTTTTCTTTTTTTTACCTCTAATTTTACAGTGCGCTTAATTTAGCCTTTGGAGAATTCATGTCTTTTGAGTCTCATCATTACTGTCCTCCAAAAACATTCAAGTCAGGGCAAGTCAAGAAGGCTGTAATAGTTCTCTCAGAAGGAAATCTCAGCTAAGAACGCTAATGATGTGCCACTGTAATCATGGATTTCTTTTGGAAGCGTAGCTCTACTACTTGGTTCTGCAAAGTGGAGAGGTGGTTTGATTTTCAACCCATACATCCCTTCATTCCTCAGAAATCATCAAGCCTTACAGAATTGCAGGCATGTTCAAGAGTACCTCGCATCTGATTTGCTACCTCCATTATTTCCATGCTTCCTTGATTGTCCTCTCCTCTCCACACTACCAGTTTTGTTAAGAATTTTGGTGGGCATCTAATTTGTGCTCACTACCAAGAATGCTACTTGCTCCTTTGTTTTCCTTCATGTGGTATTATTTGTCTATTACTGGTTACCTGTGTCAGAGCAGATCATTTTTTTCTGAAACTTGCAGACAGGTAGCCAACTTGTTAAGAATTAGCCCCTGTCCCAGGTGACCTGTTAAAGTTCTTCTGTACAGAGACAATTCAGTGCTCAAAATCCTGATAACTCTTTGCTGTTGTTTCTCTTTGTTATTAAATACAGAACTACTATACCGAGGTGGTGGGGCATCCTCTGTGTACTGCTCCTGAGGCTAAGCACTTTGCAAATATTCATTAATATTTCAACCACACAACAAATAGAGAAAAGCTTTCTCCATGTCACAGAAGGGGAAGCAGGACATAGACTAGCTATAATAACTTATGTAAAGTAGTACAGGGAATAGTTGTCAGCCAAAGGATTAAGAGGTGGAAATTTCTGGCTTTGGGACACATCCTAAAGCACCTTTCTCTATTTCTCTCTGCTTCAGCCTCCAACATACAGTTTTTTCAGTTCCTTAAGTCAAACAAGGAATAAATTCCCTTTTCCATATAAACTGAAAATATCCAATCGTCTAATTCATTAATTGTGCCGAAGAAGGAGTCAAGATTGATTCCCTCCTTGTGACGTTGTGACCAAGGCCTGAGCTGTGATGAAAACTACTGAACAGCTGTTAGCACTTTCTGTTTCCATGCCACTGGAGCAGGTTTTTTTGTCTGTTTGTTTTTTTACAAACCACGTCACTGGGAGTGTGAAAGCAAATTCTGCATTGTAAACAAAGGTACTAGCATATGGTTGCTAATTCCATGCAGTTTGGATAGACAGCCTACCTGCCAGGTCCATCAGCTCCAACTGCACCAGCCAAGCCCTCTGACCTTCCCCAGCCCTACTCCTGTTGTGCTCTGCCTACTACATTCTGTTACGCACACCACCACCTGTGCTTCTTAACATTTGGCCCTGAGCACCTTCCCAAAGTGATGCTGAAACCCACAGGAGAGAATCTAAAATGGCAAATCCTGTCTTTCAACAGTGCCACACAGTGCTGGCAAAAAGTGTCACAGAATCATAGAATCATTTGGGTTGGAAAAGATCTCTAAGATCATCCAGAACCACCATCAGCTCATCCCCACCACACTGACTAACCACGTCCCTCAGTGCCACATCCACAAAGTTTTTGAACACCCCCAGAGATAGTGACCACCACTTCCCTAGGCAGCCTGTTCCAGTGCCTCACCACTCTTTCTAAGAGATTGCTCCTAATATCCAATCTGAACCTCCCCTGGCACAACTTGAGGCCATTCCCTCTCATCCTACTGCTGTTACCTGGGAGAAAAGGCTGACCTGCACCCAGCCACAACCTCCTTTCAGGTAGCTGCAGAGAGCAATGAGGCCTCCCCTGAGCCTCCTCCAGAATGAACAATTGGTCTTGTGTCCTTAATAATTGCGCAGACACTTGGCAATCATTTATCTGCTTTTTACCACCATGCAGTGACACTCTCCCTTACTATTTTTCCCCCTCAGCTTGTAATTCACGCCCTGGAAACACTTCCCGGCCACCAAGCCTCCTTCCCACCCACAAAGCACTTTGCTCTCGGCCCAGGAGCGCTGCTGCCCGGAGTCCGGGGACCGCCCCGAGCCCTGCTCGGCCGCCCCTCACCTGGGCCGCCCGGTGGAAGTAGCTGAGCTCCGCGGGACCTTCTCGCCGGGGCGGGATGTAGCTGAAGGCAGACTGAGCGGAGAGAGGAGGTGGCCGCCTCCTCCCCAGCCAGCTGCCACCTTTCTCCTCGTCCCCTTTTTGCTCCCCTGCGCCCGCTAGGGCGGCGGACGCCATGTTGCCGTTACCCGGTAACGCTCTGCCGTGTCACGGCGCCGCGGAACGGGTCGGCGGGGGGGAAGTGACAGGCCCAGCACCCTCTGGGGTGAGGCGGTCTGAGAGGACTGAGCCCTCGGCCCGGGGAAGATCAGGTCGCCTTTTAAACCTAGAGATGCACATTCACGGGCATGATGTGCGAGGTTTCCCCATAGCTTTAAGAAGCAGCCTCAGAGCTGCCTCACTGGGCAGCGTGCTCTGCGACTAGGCCAGCATGGCCTCCGACACCTTCCTCCTTACAGTTCCTGAAGTATTCCTGTCCCTGGAGGCTGGGGAGGAAGATGAGAACAAAACTGGACCAAAAGAGATTGATTTTTTTTCCAGAGGATCTTGCAGTGTGCCAAAAACTCCCTTCCATGGGGCATTTTCACACTCGGAGAGGCTTTGTAGGAATTGAATGTTGTTTCTGCATTAGATATCGAAAAAGGGGAATTGATCTTAAGAAGTAGAGCACAACGTATTATGTAACTTGCCCTTAGAAACAGCTAGTTTGAAAAAGTGGGAATACCATATATTTCAGTAACATATTTTAGAAATATAGGTGTTGAATTATGTAATTAATTCTCACTTGTAAAACTGTAATAGTTGTGAATAGTATGGGAATAGTATTATGGACTAGAAAGCATGTTGTAAGGCTGTTCTGTTTGGATAAGAGACCCTCAGCAAAAGAAAAGCAGACTTGTCAAACATCAAGGAAGCCAGGGCCTCCACACAAGGCCAAATTGCCTCACTCTGTGGGTAGGTTGGGATATGACAGGCAGGCATCAGGATGCCCGTCTCTATTCTCCTTCCACACTTATCTCTATCCAAGGATGAGCAGGTGTCCAGAAATAATGACTGAGTGCTTGAGTAAGCAAGTGTTAGAAGTTAATTAATTAGCAATATACATGCTTAGCTAGCAACAATTTATGTTCAACCAGTATCTGTATGTTTAGATGAGTGTTGGGAAGATTGTGAACCTGAAGTACTCAGCCAATGAGGAACCAGGGGAGGAAAAGATAAGCGTTGGGTAATAGGGCATAAAAGATGTAACACTGCTTTCTGCAGGCGCTCCTGCTTGCAGGACACCCGCCGCTGCAGTTGCAAATAAAACCTGCTTTTATCAGAGACACCGTCCTGATAAATTATTTGGATATTTCCAACAGGCTGAATAAAAGACACACCAAAACATGTTATTTCCAACGGAATGAGGCACCTGCATCTTGAGGAATCTGGGGTGTCTTCTGTCAACACTCAGTGACAAGCTGGGCATGTTTTTCTGAGTTTTAGCCCTCTCAGGCAATTTGATTTGAAATTGTGCATGCTCACATTTTGGGCACTGAAAGTGAACAACTCCCAGCTGCAACCTCTATTAGCAGATTAGCTCTAAAATTGCTTTACTCCAGTAACAGCTGGCTCCTAGTTTCAATATTCATTTCTTGCTTATCTTGTATTAATACGTACACGTAACTGACCATTCTCTTTCCACCTGTGCTGCTTGGTGATCTGTGACTAGCTTAATTTTGTGCCCTGGCACAGGCTGCCGAGGCCACTGGTCACAGCACCAACCTGGTGGAGTTCAAGGAGCATTTGGATACCGCCCTCAGACATATGCTTTGATTTTCAGGTGGTCCTGTGTGGAGGTAGGAGTTGGACTCTGAGCCTTATGGGTCCCTTCCAACTCAGGATATTCTGTGAATCTATGATTAATTTGTGTGGCTGCTCTTTTTGGCAATTGCAGTATTAGCACCATAGGTACAACACTGCCATTATTATAATTGTTAGTATGTTTTGGCAAGCTCTTTCACAACAGGAGACTTTCAGACATCTTGATTTTTACTGAACATCGATTTAAAAACAAAGCATTCAGGATACCAAAATCTTTATAACCAATTCCTGTAGGTATCTTGAGCTCATGTATGATGTAAACCTCCCATTTCTACTCTATGGCTTCCATTCTCCATTCACTAATAAACTGAATAAGGTAGCTAGCATCTTGCTTCTTTTCAAGTGCAAAGGAGAGATATTTGTACTCTCTAGACTTTTAATCATTCATGACAATTTCCATCTGCTTATCTAATAATATCCCTGAACCAGTTAGGGTTCTCTTCCTCTTGTAGCATTAGTCAAATTACCACAGAATATGTGAGCAGTGGAGTTTTAAATACAATAGCTGTCTGACATCAGCTTCCTACACAGAGATTTGTATGCCACTGTGCAAGTGCTGTTTTGTAGTTTAGTACAAGCACCAAGAGGCTGCAAAGTGTTTTATAAAAAGCAGCTCAGCTGAAGCTGTAGCTGTAAATAGAGCCATAAGAAATTGTTCACCAGAAATCTATACTAAGCTTCACGGGATTCCTGAAGTCACGTTTGAAGTGTTTCTCTATGATTCTGCTCTGAGTGTGGCAGATGAGGAATGTGAAAAGATGAAAGAAGAGGTGTCTACAAGTTTTCCCACCTGGGTCAGGTAACCTCTCAGCAGCAAAATTAAGACTGGTGCTGTGAAGAAGCAGCAGCAAGTAGTCATAGGTGACTCAATGCCTAACTCCAGGACTGGTGCCTCCACCAGTATTCTGGGTTTTATCGTCATGGAAAACTCTTCCAAGACAAGAAGAGACATCTATGATCTGGTGCCAGATGGGATCCACCTGTCTCAATGGGGAAAATATAACTTGGCAAGACTGATTGAGAGGACTTAAACTAGGATCAGTGGGGGAACGGGATACTGTTAGGAGCACTGAGGTTATGCCAAGGGATGGTGTGGCACTATCTGAGGGTAGAAAGGCTAATGGGATCATCTGTGTCATTCCAAAGAGCACAGCATATTCAGGAGCACATCTGAAATGCTTATATACTAATGCACACAGTATGAGTATGAGAGACAGTATGAGAGACTAATGGGATGAACTGGAAGCTTTGTTTCTTTCCCAGAGCACTGATATCATTGTGACACTTTGTGGGACGAGTCTCGCAACTGAATGCTGGGATGGAAGGTTATCAGCTGTTCAGGAAGCACAGGCCGGGCAGGTCGGGTGGATATGTTGCACTGTACATAAGGGAGAGACTAGACTGTATGGCCATTGCCATTAGGGATGATGTGGTAGATGGATGAGGATTAAGAAGACAGGTAGCAAAGTGGAAGTTGTTCTAGTTGTATGCTTTCTACTGTCCACTCAGGACAGTAGCACAGGTGAGCTATTCTATAGGCAATTAGGGGATATTTTGGGATCGATTACCTTGTCCTTATGGGAGACTCCAGCTTCCCAAACATAAGCTTGGAATATCATGCTACCATGACAAGTATGTCTGGAAATTCCCGAAGCATGTTTAAGATAACATCCTGTCACAAGTACTGAGTGAGCCAACTACGAGAGGAGCCACCCTGCATCTGTTGTTTTAGAACAGGGAAGGCCTTGTGGGAGAGCTGACAGAGGTGGCTGTCTTGGCCACGGTGACCATGAATTAGTTGAGTTCAAAAATTTTGGTGTTAGGAGAAAAAGTCATCTGAGCTTCCACAATGCACTGTAAGAGAGTAAGCTTTAAGCTCAGAAAGCTGTCTCTGGGAATCTGTTCTAGAGGGTTTAGAGGTCACTTTTTAAGAATCGTTCTTAAGATCACAGGAGCTACCAATCCCACTGTTCTGCAAGTCTGTCGATCAAGGCAGAAGATTGGCCAGACTAAATAGGAAACTCCTCCTGGAACTAGGGCGGAAAATAAATGAGTTGTAGAAGCAAGGTCTGGCTCCAGAGGGAGAGTACAGAGTAGCTGGTTGCAACTGCAGGAAGAGAATGAGAAAAACCAAAGCTCATCTTAGTTGACAGTGGCTACTGTGGTGTCAGGTAACACAAAAAATCTTTTTCTAAGTATGTCAATAGCAACAGGAGGTCTAAGGAAAACATTGGACTGATACTTGATGGTTAGCTAAAAAGTAGGGATGAGAAAGTGCTGAAAGCAGAGATTGACTTTTGCCTTAGTTGTTAACGTTAATGATAGATCTTGGACTGCTTGGTCTTCTAAGTTGGAGGACTCTTACTTAAGAATCAGTGACTTCACATTGGTGGTCACAAAATTGTAAGGGACCAGGTATAACAAACAGCATCTGCAAAAAAGGGCGTGAGAGAAGATCCAGGAAACTACAAACCTAGTAGTCTAATTCTGATCCCTGGAAAAGTTATGGATAAGGTTGTACTGGGGATATTGAAAGGCACTTAGAGAACAAAGACATAACTAACATGGGAAAGTCCTCTAACCACTTGGTGAGTGAAGGAGAGGCATTGCACATAATCTTTCTGGAAGTAAGGCCTTTGATAATGTCTCTAATGACATCCTTTTGGAGAAATTGTCCAGTGGTGAGATAAACAGGTTCACACTGTGCTGGGTGATGATCTGGCTGAACGACAGAGCTTAAAGTGTCCTACATGCGAATGGGGCTACATCAGACTGGCAGCTGGTCAGTAGCAGTGTTCCCCAACGCTTGATTCTTGGGCCAGTTCTATTTAACATTTTTATCAATGATCTGGATGCAGAAGCTCAATGCATCCTTAGTGTGTTTGCTGATGATACTACACTGGGAGTTGTTGTTGACTCTGGAGGTGTCATAGGGCTTGCAGAGGGATCTAGGTAAGATTGGGCAATTGGGTATCATCAGTAGCATGAGTTTTAACAAAGGAAAATGCCAGGTTCTGCAATTGGGATGAATGCAGGTACAGGCTGGGAGAAGAATGGCTGGAGAACATCTCAGGAGGAATGGCCTTGGGGGTGCTCGTTACAGCATGAGCCAGCAGTATGCCTTGGTGGACAAGTGGGCAAACTGCATTTGGGGGTGCAATGAACACAGCGTATCCAGCTGGTCAAAGGAGGTGATTCTCCCAATGTATTTAGCATTGGTGCTGCCTCACTTTGAATATTATGTGCAGATCTGGGCTCCACAATATAAAATGGATTTTAAGGTCCTTGAAAGCATCTAGAGGAGGGCAACAAAGCTGGTAAAGGGACGTTTGGGTAGTTTAGTCTGGAGGAGGCTGAGAAGCAATCTCATTGCTCTCTGCAGGTCCCTGAGAAGGGGAAGTGCAGAGTGAGGTGCCAGGCTCTTCTCCCTGGTCACCAATGACAGGACGCATGGGAAAAGCACAAAGCACAGTGCCTTTTTTTTTGCTGTGAGAGTGGTGAAACATTGGAACAGACTTCTTAAGAGAGGTGGTTGATGCCCTATGCCTTTTAGTGTTAAGAGGCATTTGGACAATGCCCTCAGTAACATGCTTTGACTTTTGGTGAGCCCTGGAATACTCAGGCAGTTGGACTAAATGATGGCCGAATGCTCCTTCCAACTGAACTATTCTCTCACTTCCACTCCCCTCCCTATAGCTTTTATAGTTATAATGGTGTCTCAAAGGCAGGGCGACTGTTCTGAAATATCAAACTGGTTGATGGAAAAACTTAGCAAGAAAATTCCTCAAATTAATTTGTGAGGCAAATGGTCACAGGAGAGATGATGATGGGACAGGGATGGTGACAGGATGGACCCAAGAAGACAAATGACAAGCTATTGAAATGCAGAAAATCCACAGCAGCAGTCTTCCTACTGCAAGGTGACATACCTGTTTCAAGCTAGTGGCACTTACAGCAGAGATGGCTAGGCAGCTGCTAAATCAAGGCTCAGTAATGCAGCTCCTGTCCTTGCTGTTTGGCCTCAATGTGTATCAGAATACCATGTATACCTGAGCCATGAAGGGGAGACAGCCTTTCCAACAAATGCTGTGAGCCATCATCCTTGAAAAAGAGGCTGAAATGCAGATGACTCTAAAGCTGTCCAGTTTCCGCTGTGATAGCTTTGGTCCTCAAGTCAAGCCATTCATTTCACACAAGTGCTTGATTATTCAAGGCCCTGAATGAGTGACAGACTGTCTCTTGCAGGAGAAAAAAAAAGCCTCATACTGAAGTACAACCAAAAGCAAAATTAATTATCAAAGGACAAGGTAATCATTGTGTAAAACAATAAATCTGTCAGTGTATAAATACTCCTGATGACATGGCTAATTGTTTGTCCTGATACAAGGTTCTGAAAACAATCTGACAGACTTTCAACACCTCCGCCTACGAATGTGCACAGCCATCTGTTTAGAAACGAGCAGGCTGAACTGCTACCTGTGCCTCAGTGGAAAAAGGTAAGGTCTGTAGACAGTTTATGAAGTCAATAAACCAGAAAGGAATATGAAGAGAATTAATAATGCTTTACATACAGGATAAATAGGATGCTAATGTCTCTTTGGAAACAGCATTTAAGTAGCTTTACTTTACAGGTGATCACAACTACTTTTGTAGTCAAGAAAAATATCTGCAAGCCGAGTCTTTATTCTTGCCCCTTGGTAGTGCTCCATAAATTGGCACATAGCATTGTCTTTGATAAAGAAATCCAGCAGACTCCCGAAGTGTTCATGTTTGGGTTTTGTTTTCCCAGATCACAGTGAATCACACTTATATTGATCGTGTCGCTGCTGCCTCGTGTTGTTGAGCACTCTTGCGTTCTGCTTTTGAAGCTCATGTCCTTTATGACTTGCTAGTGACATATGAGCTACAGCATCAACGTGGAAGTCATGGAACTCGAACCTTAAAGTTATGTAGAAAATATGATTATCAGAAACCTTTCAAGTTATACAGTGACACTCAAGTAGCGTTATATCCAGTTACTGAGGAATATAAAATTTCTGCAGAAGAGGAAGAAAGAGGATCTCTGGGTCAGTCTAGACAAGGGAAGAATAAAACAGTATAGACAGTAGATGTAAAGTGCTTTGGAAGACAAAAAATATTTATTGGATACAAATAGCTTCTTGGCACTAGAAAGATAATAATACTCAGCAACTAAAGGCTGGAGAAAGGATAATATGCACTCTTCTTTGGGCATCATACTACAGGTATATTCGTCTTTTGCCCATTTTTTTTGTTCTTTAGCAGGATTTGGCTACACAGTAGCGAGAGTTAGAATGCAAGTACAAAATGAGAAAATACCGGACTATTACCAGGGCACCAGAGTGTCACAGACAAGGGCATTTTCAGCATGTTCTTGGAGGGCACATACTTATCTTTACACTTCATTGGACAAGGCAGCTCACAGCTATTCAAATATTTTAACGTTTTATGGGTTACAGAAATATAATATTGTTTAACTTTTATAAAAAAATCATAGAAACAAGTCTATCAAATCAGGTACATGGCTTACTAATGGCGCACAGTATGTGCAAGAATACAAATGAAAACAAACCCCTGAATGTACAGATTATACCTGAAGGTTGCACATAGATATGACAGTACAATATAATCAACTTACAGGGTTTTCATCCACAGTAAGAAATGATTGCTTTGACCTGCGATAATACTAGAATGGTTTTAAAGGCTCAGAGTACATTCAAAATCTAAGTTGTTTTTTATTTCTCCCAATTTAATTTAATTTTTAATTTAGGAAATAAAATTTCAGGTTGTCTGTTTTACTCCAGATGCAGACACTTGAAGATTGACTGCTATTCCAATTTGCTAGAGGGCAGACGGCTGTTGTCTGTAACCTTTCCACACACAGTGAGACTGTGCAGCCTGATGCTATTTATTTGTGATCCAAAATTTTGGGAACTCCTTCTGAAAGGACACCAATGCAATACAAATGTATATAAATGTTTCACGAATGAGAAATCTAAAAGATTGTTCAATGAATTCTCTTTACATTTCAATACCATGACAAAAAAAAAATGTTGTGGCTATATTCTATTTCTAAATGAGAGACTTTTATTAATTTTGTTTTTTTTTTAGGTTATGTTAATATCAAGTATTGATAATAGCAAAACAAAAATAATCCTTATAGTGCCTTCAAAGGAGCATATTTACCTGCTTTTTTAGCCTCTCACATTTGCTCATCTATGAAAATCTGCAAGTTGCTATTCAACAAGATTTAAATTAATCTTGAATATCCACAAAATAGCATTTTTTTGTATCTTCAAAAATAGACAGACTGTATTAGTTATGTTCTCATAAATTTGATTATTTTAAATATCCCATGAAATCGGGCATTGTAAAGATAAGTGAAAGGCATGCAAGAGCAGAAGATGTGGTCAAAGTACAAAACAATGTTTCCTCTTTCCTACAGCTTCTCTTAGTTACTGTTTAAGCACTGCAGGCCAGTTGTACAGTGGCAACACTGCTAATGTCTCCAGTATCCTCCACTTAGTTTCTTCATGTTTGTGGACTTGAAGTCTTCTGTATCACCTAGGGACCGAATGACTGCTGAGTGCCTAGGATACCAAGAAAGACTGAAGACAATAGAGTTGATTCAATTTCTGAAAGGCAGTAGCAAATCTTACAGATATTAATGACCTAAGCTACTGAGACAGCTGGCCACAGCCTGCTTTGATATCTAATCACTGAATAAAATGCAGCAGCTGCAGCAGAAGACGCGCAGGTGTAGAGGGACAGAAGCCACAGAAGGAAGCAAAACTAAGAGACAGCAACAGTAAGACAAATTACATATAAACTTTTAATGAATTAACCTTACAAAAGACAATAGCTTCAAAACATTTGACACGTTTGTACAAAACTATTCCAGCATTGTTAGTTCTCTCTTCAGAAAGAATGCCAGCAAGCCACCCAACGTGTCCCTGGCTATGAGATGCAACTGGTGATCACATCCAAATCATATGTGGATCGAGTAAACTTATTTACAAATACTGTATGCTTTAATACCAGATTAGTGGATGCTATTGGGGAGCGACTGTATTTTCCAGAAAACACCATGCATCAGGAAATAGTAGGCACCCCTAGCTTTATTGCCTTTTTTCCCCACATTTGTCACCAACATCTCTTCTTAGTCCTTTCAGGATGAGTAACCTCCTTTTAATTCCTATTCCTTCTTTTCTTGCCTTGGAATAACAGTGCAAGTTGCATTACAATCTTCCAGTCCTATAGTGTACATCACAACTGTCCTTGAACATAGGAATATCAAGGTGCAAAATGATGGCTCATGGGACTATTCTGCAGCCATATTAAAATAAGTGCCACATATCAGAAAATAGCACGCATGTTAAGGGCCAAAATGTAGTTAAAAAGTGCGTGATACTTTCCTGAAGATATGGTATCGATGACATGTACAAGCATTCTTCAAGATGCCACATTCCCTTGTGAAAGGGATCTTGTCATTTCTGTATGTACAAAGTACGTCTTCAGTTCTCCTTTTCCTTTCACATTTATTATTCCTCTGCAAGTGCTCATGTACCCCAGTGTCTGCAGGACATTGTTTGTCTCTTCTGTAACCTGCAACCAGACAATAATAAAACCAACACTGATAAAAGAGCAAAGCAGAATCACCTTCCAGAATATGAAGAAAACATCTGTCCTGAGCAATTACAAGGGTTTATCTATAATGCTTAGAAGCCCTTTAATGATTCAGATTAGGTTTGAGCACCTGAGCGTTCAGGCGTCTGTTCAAGCATCTGTTTTTGGATGCCCAGCATATATCGCATATATTAAGAATCAAATTCAGTATAACCACTTCTGTAGGCCATAAAGAGAGGGCTTGTAGATATACAGAGGAACAAGGTTCATCCTCACACAGCATTTTTTCTCAGCTGCATGAGCTGTTTATAACAATAAACAAAAATTTTCCCCATCTGTGTGAATGAAGTGGATGGTAAGACGTTTTCATTGCTGTCAGAGCTGCTTCTTGGCAGTTTCTCACATGATTGACTGTGAACCAAACTTGAAGCAGTCCTGCCATCTCAGGTGCAAGCACACCAGGGCAGAGGTTGTTCAACAGCATCACCTTTCTCAGACTAGCTGTGTTTCTTTGTGAAGCAAACAAGTATTTGTAGATATCATTGCTTTCAGATCCCTCCCACTTTCAGGCTTGGCCAGCACCTGGTAGGTAGCTCTGCTTTTGCATTATTTAGTTCTGAATGGTCTCAATCACAGATTCTGAGTGGTCTCAGTCGCATATGTGGTGGGATACCAAAGTGCTACACTGCATACCAGGCAGAAAATTAAAATGTGATCCCTAAATATAAAGTCTCTGGAAGGTTAGTAAATGAAGGTCTTTTCTATAAACGTCTGTCTCTAATCTATACAGATAGTAAACTGTAAAGATTATTAATCTGCATGTTTCAACAAAATAACACTTTATCACTGCTTTATTGATTTAACTTGATATGCTGTAGTTATGGACATTTCCTTTACTTAGAAATAATTAACATCAAGAATGCCCCACGGATAACGTAGCTAATTTAGAAATTCAGAGAATACAAATGTGATTTTGCCCAAATCCTCTCTTAAACTGATGCTACACTTCCAGGAAATGCATAATTTCCTCCACTGTATTCCTCTGTGGGGTGAATATAAAGTTTTGATTCTCTTCCCATTTTTCTTCCAAAAATTTTAATTCTTTATGTTCTTGCCTGAGATCTGTTTCTTTTGAAAGGTGGTTTTTGTGGTAGGCATCTTCAGCCCCCCAAATGCAGACCTCTTTGGTGTACAAATATATGATGATTTTTAAGCAGTAACATAAATATCAGCACAAAACAAGAATACCTGTATTTTATCTAAGACACCAGTGCTGTCCATCCTGCTGGCCACATTTACTGTATTGCCCCAGATATCATATTGTGGTTTTTGAGCTCCAATTACTCCAGCTATTACAGGTCCATGGTTAATACCTGAAAAACATAAGAACTTTATATTATAAAAGAATATTCACCAGATGATGACAAGTAGTGCACCTGGTAACTTATGAAGTCAATGAACACGGATTTGGTCCACGTTGATTAGTGGGTACAGCAACCAATATCCTGTTCACAAGTGATTTATCAACCCCTTATGGCAAGAGAATATTATAGAAATGTCAAAAGTTAATCTAATTTTAGTTTTACAACTCCTTCCTATCCTGAATAATTTTGATATTTTCAACCTTTATTACATGGCATGAGAAACATTCTGTAGGAAAAGCAGCTTCCTCTGGGAAAACAGATATACTTGAATTTCTTCTTTCTACTGTCAGTGAAAAGGACTTCTATCTGAAATAATTGATAGTCAAATCAAATGTATTTTACAGTATTCTCTGCTTCATAAATGTAGAATAAATTTCTGTGAATGAATTGCAAGGATTTGAATCCTTGTTCTGGAGGCTGGATTGCCTATAATATTATCTTAAATAGTTGTAGTATATGTATTCCTTAAGCATGCAGCACAAGTAACAATTTGCTAGTTCTGAAATGCAGATGCTAAGAGAGAAGAACAAGATAGCACAGTTCCCACTGCATCTTGGGCGTGTTTCCTCTTGCAATCAGTTTGCATCCTGTGTTAACAGTTCTAAAGGAATGGAGTTGTATGCTACTAGCAGGGAAGCAAAGCAGGAGGCAAAATCAAAAGCACTATCACTAACTAGCATCAAATATCAAATTTTTAAAATCACAAGTAGGTACTTTCTTTTCCCCTAGAAGGTTCACCTCTTAATCCCTACTTGAAAAGAGTCAGTATTGATATAATCAGTTTGCAGATTCAGTGCTGACTGTATCCGTATTGACACTACTGATAACAGTCTGTTTGCAAGTATGTAACATTATCTACGGCAAGAAGAGAACTCTTATTCTGTACAAAATATATTATCTCTACATGTTTTTTAAAAACTCATCAAGTTCTGGAACACATCAAGAATGAGACATACTTCAGATTTGCTTCCTCATTTTTTAACTTTGGCAAGGAATATGAAACAAAAAGGAGCATGAGAATATTGAAGGTCAGAAAGTAGCAAGCTTAGCCAGTGGGTGGCACTGTGAAATAAATGTAAGAGCAAGCAAGAAGAAAAGCAAGCAACACAGCAAGAAAAATAAGAAAGGAGAATAACTGTTGGGAATCAAATACTTCAGATATGTTTATAGATTTGTAGGTATCCAATATTTATTTAATGCTTTCATTTAACACTTTCCAAGTTACATATTGCATTGTAAAACTGCTATGTACTGCTATCAGGAAATAAGCATCTTGGAACATATGGTTCTTGACCAGCTCTGAATTCATATATCTCATCATCCTTTCCATGGCTTACTGCATCTGTGTGGGTTTTTTTTTGTTTGTTTGTTTGTTTTTTAATACTGTGGAGCACAAAGGGAAGCAATTAGAAGCTGAAACATAAGTGATACTCCTAATAAATATCAACAACTGGACATCTTTGCTCTTATTTATCAATAATCACAGAATAACAAAGAAGTGAAATATCCTCCTAATGTTTAACAGCAAGGAGGAAGCACTGTTGTATGCTTGCTTGATTTTAGTACATCTAAAGTATTTCAAGCTCCAGCCTCATTGGTGCCTTTTAGGTGCTGTCCTCCAAAGCCATTCATATAGTTTCATAAAGCCCTGTCTAGGATCTCCGTTGGTACTGAAAAGTTTTAAAAATGTATATAATTAACAACATCTAGAATAATTATCACAGTTACCATACCCATCATTTGGACCCATGGAGCCATACTCTTCAAGCATTCTTTACTTAGTGATACCGCTTCTTCTGAGTTCCTGCCTCCAAATACTTCTTGCCACAACAGCAGCTTTGCTCACTGGCAAATCCACTGACATTGCCTTTAAGCAGGGTAAAGGTGATGCTATCTACTTCCATGGCCCTCTTGGTCAGTTCTAGTAACACTTTAATCTGCTTGAACGTCATGCTACATTCTCCCCCTCCTCCATATTCGCAAATCCTGTAATACATACCTACTCGTAACTTGAAGTCATTGAAGGAATGCTTGTTTATGACATCCAATTTTGCCACTAAGGCAAATGCAAACTCCACCATGGTTCCTATGTGCATATACTGTCGTTCAGGTTCCTGAATTGCCAAACAAACAGAATAAAATCATTTTCCGTAGCTTTAGTTCCTGTGAGAAAACATCCAAAATACGCTGAACATAGAAGCACTTAAACTCTCAGGGATATCCTAATGCCAGGAGGCTGCAGCAGAAAACTCATGTAGAAGATGCCCTGTCCAGCACCAGTTGAATCAAACAATGGCCAACAGACCATGTTGTGATTTACTTACATTATAAGGCAGTATAGAGTTGATACATTCAAAACATACTCAATATAAAATTTTGACTGTCGAGCAACTGATTAGCTGATATCTATCCCAACTGCACTCGCTGTCTGTGTGTCTAGGATTTGTACATTAATTTTCTCTGAGTGTCTGTTTCTGTTTTATGCCTCTTAATAATAAATAATGCTTGTGGTGAGCCCCACAGAGACTCCTCCCTCTCACTGTTGCACATTTCAGCACCCTCATTAATGCTTAAGCTCCAGTGAAAATCAGTTTTAATAGTTCCTCAGCTGATCTCATCTGGCAGATAGATAAGCAGGCGTATCTGGGATCGTGTAATAGACCTGAAAATAAACAAAATGCAGGAGGAACAGAGGGGAAAGACAACCCATTCCCTGTTCAATAATTTGCTATTCCAGGGCGCACACTAGTTTTTAAGGCTATAGATTTAATGTTTTATCATATACTGTCAGTGTAGCCTGATTTCTAAGTACTCAAACCAGGTTTGAGTCCTCTTAGGCTAAGGAGAGAATTGATTTTCAGGCTCCCACAGTCCCGGGTAGGAATCTGACAAGCGAATGATTTCTTAAGAGTTAGACTTACTGATCTCTATGAGAAATGACTAAATCTTCCTTGAGATAAAGAGTTGATGGACAGCTGACAACTTTGTGAGATGATTCATAGAGTACATACATCAGCCTTGGTGGGACAGTAGTGCTGCTTGCCAGAGCTGTTGTTTAGATGAATGAAGTCTTTCTGTTTCCTTTGGAGTTCACTCCTAGCTAAGACAGATGGTCTCCTACCCAGCTGATATATTCAGACCCTGTCTTTAGGCACTTAGTCTTCCCTGAGTTCCTGTACTGAAATGGGGGCTGTGCTCTGCTATATGCCTAGCTGTCAGTCATTGCCACACTAGGTATGGCAGTATCTGTGGATCCTGGAGCATCTGGACTGAAGAGACCTAAGTTTTGATGGATTTCATTTCAAAATGTGTACTAAATCACCAAAGGAACACTAAGACTTGGATCTCCTGATCTATAATTTGTGGAAATAACTCAAACAATACATTTCTTCCAGCACACACACTAAATTTACTAGTGGTTAAGAGCTCCTCTGTGTCTTCTCCAGTCTACGGTCTTGCATTTCCTTCATCTTCTTCACCTCCCTTGTACTGAATGTCAGGGCTAATTTGAAATTATTCTTTTTTGTCCTCAAGATTATTAAGGTCTATAGTTCAGGTGTTACTTGTTTCTCTTTAGAAGGAACACAAGTTTGTCAGGAGACATTAATCGTTATCAGGGAACATGTTGATTCATTATTGCCGCCTCTGTGTTGCTGACCAGTGATCTAAAGATCATGGCAAAAGCAAGGCTTTTGCTTCAAAGTTATGAATTGCTTCTCTGAACTTCATTTCTACTGACTGCATGCAGTTCCCAATCCTACTGTATTAAATAAATCAGAAACAAAGGAATCTGCTTTCAGCACTGAGCCTGTGGGGTCTTTAAGTGTATGGTTAATACAGCTACCCTGCACTCTCAACTTTCAAAGGAAAGTAGTGATTCCACACTCTCCTTTAGACTCCATGTTCAATTACTCCTGCTGCAACACGTAGCAATAAAATGCTGTATTATATTTAGAGTAGAAAGCCAAGTTTAGACTTAACAAATACAGAGGCAGCATTTTAAAACTGCAATGTGAAGAAAAATAATTCAGAGACTTCTAAATAATGGCATACACTTGATCAGTAAGCAGTGAAATTTAGGCCACAGTGTTATATGTAGGCTGCTGTTTAATGAACATGAGCATGATTTTTATTGAGAAAGAAATTTTTTCTGTACCTGATACTGTTCTTGGTTGGGTGTAGCACTCAATCCTGTTGCTGCCATGTACGTGCTTCCAATGGTCTTTATCTTTTCAACTCCACTGAACTTTGGCTTAGACAATAACTGGAAAACAAGAATAGTTATTCATTACTGGGATCAAAAGCATTGTAAGTGCTTGTTCCTCTAACAGAATTCAGAGCATCACTACTTTGATTCACAAAAATAAACAGGATAGCCTTAAGGATGGACAAAACAATGATACAGGAATAATTCCTAGAAAAAGGGAAATCATGTCTGCTAAAATACCTTTTTATCATAAAGGGACCAGGTTTATATTAGTGACATTGAATTTCACTTTATTGTCCATAAAGGTCTTAAAAATCAGTAGACTTTACTCTCATTTGATTGTGGAACCAAATCACCACGCGAGCCAATGGTTAAGCTTTAAGCAGCTTTCAGAAAAGTAAGCATGTCTTCTAGTTGAGATGGTAAGAATTCTAATTCATAATCCAGGTTGTTTTGAACATTCCAAAGTTATCAAAATGGGTTTGCTGCTAAAATTCCCTCCACAGCTGCAGAACTGCAAATCCAGACTGTGTTCTCTGAATCATGACACACACTTAACGCCTTCTTTGGGTATCTTTATCACCAGCAACTTTTTTTTTAAGACAAATACTGTTCTTAGTGAGACCTTTAGAGATGACTTTTCACAATCTAGCTGTAGTTACACACTCTGCACTTGCTTGTAGCTTGGAGAGTGGAATGTTAAAACCTATACATTCTTATGAGTCATTCGCATACCAGCTGATCAACATGTTGTATAATCAAAACAATGAAGGTTACAGAATCATAGAATATCCTGAGTTGGAAATGCCCTGCAAGTATCATCGAGTCCAACTCCTGGCTCCACAAAGGACCACCCAAAAATCAGACTATATGACTGAGGGTGTTGTCCAGCCACTTCTTGAACTCCAGCAGCCTGGGGCTGTGACCACTGCCCTGGGAAGCCTGTGCCGGTGCCCAACCATCCTCTCAGAGAAGAACTTTTTCCGAATCTCAAACTTGACCCTCCCCTGACAGCTCCATGTCATTCCCTCGGGCCCTGTCACTGTCACCAGAGAGCAGAGCTCAGCGCTGCCCCTCCACTCCCCTCATGAGGAGCTGCAGGCCACCATGAGGCCTCCCCTCAGCCTCCTCTGCTCTGGGCTGAATTAAGTGACCTCAGCCATTTCCCATACATCTTGCCCTCAGACCCTTCAACACCCTCACAGCCCTCCTTTGGATGCTCTCCAAGATGTAAAATTTTAGGGCACAAACTTAGGCGCTTTACCTTTGGCATTAATATTTGGGAACTACAGTTAATATATGGCACGTAATGTGCCTTGTGAACTGCAGATAAAGGGCAGAATTTCCCTGTCAGATATATGCATTGGATTCTCATTATAGAGACTGAAAAGCAACTGAGTATGATGTCAGATCAATAGCTCATTTATTCCACATAAATCTCTTTTTCCTTTAATGCTCCTTGAAAGTAATTTCTACATGACCAGGCATACAAAAGTTCTTTTCTGACAGCTCTTCCACTCTCCTTTTCAAGTATGTTTGCTTACTGTTGCATACCCTGGGTTATTAAGATTGAAACCATATGTTGATTGTTGTTAGAAGTACATACATCATCGAAGTCAGCAATGATCTCATTTAGCAGCCTGAGACATTCCAAGCCTTCTTTATTTACATCAGATTCTGTATAAAATTCCTTGAAATCCGGAATAGAGGCAAACATGACACAGACACAGTCATATGACTGATGATACAGATCCTGTCCAAAAGAAAATTAAAAAAGAGAGAAAAAAAACTTCTGTTATACCCAGCTGTAAATAAGGTTCGATGATAATATGTAGCGTCCTGGTTCTGAAAAGGAAGGTGGTGCCATGGATGGAAAGTTTTAAAACAGTGTTCAGGTATTTTTTGCATTTAGTGGCATTTATTGATCTTCAAACAGTATACAGACCTGTTAAACACAGTCAACATAGCTGAAAGTTGTGTTCTAAAGTTACCCCTTTTTCTGCCTGAATATTTGCTCCGTAAACATAAAATGTTCACTAATTTACTAGATATGGATTACTTCTGATGTTTGTAGAGAATTTGGTTTGTCTTGCATGGCTGAGACTGTATTTTGCAAAACAGTCTCTGATTTATTATTAGCTGTATCATTATAATGACTAGAAAGAACTAGAAAATTGAAGCAAAATCTCAACACTAGTGCACTACAAATGCCTAATGTGACACAATCCTGATAGATCCTAATCTAAAATGACAAGATGCCTAATAGGACAAAATAATTGTTCTTTCTTTTCCATAACAAGGGGCTTAACGAGAGAAATAAGTCACTTGAACTTAAACTTACTTATGTGTCACATTCTCCATAGCATTCTGTGAGCACTGAAATGAGAGCACCTCTGCTCCAGAGGAAACCTCTGATGATAAAAATGAATTCTCTCATCCCTCCCTTCAGTTTCCTCTCCAGTGCCCTCAATCATTAGAATCTCTCTGCTTTCAGTACAAATTTATGTCCTGAAAAAAAGAAAAAGGACTATTTATTAAACTAATGAAAAAAAGTATGGAAAGGTAAGGTAACCACAACAATCAGAGATGCTGTAAGCTAGTATAAAGCCAAATTCTATTGAAGGTATTTGAGTAGAGCATGGATTTCAATATTTATATAAATAAGATGAATATTCTGCAATTTCAAGAAGGATCAGATATTTTTTCCCCTTTTACTTATCCAAACTTTGTTTTTTCAATTTTGCTCGCAGCATTTTTTTTTCTCTTTTTTTTTTAAAGAACATGGTGAATCTACATGGGTGTGTACAGACACAGTGAATCTAAGTTGGTGATGTTAACTGAAAAACTGCAGAACTTTGGTAAATCTGTTGGCTGCCTCAGCCCAGAACAGGTGTGAGGCAGGCAGAGAGGAGCATGGGCAGTTGGAAGAGCTGGATAGTTCACTACAAGACTTTTCTCCCCTATTATTTCATAAGGATTATATAATCACAGCTTGAAGCTCTTCATGCCTCTTGCCCACTGAGTTTTTCATAAAGAACCAGTACCCTGGTAATACTCCTCTGTCATCTATTTGTTCCATTTCCATAAACATTGGGTTAATTTGTGTATTTCCTCCTGCAGTGTTCAAGTTTATTTTTTTTTAAATCAGTTTAATTCATACAATAAAGCAGGGGAGAGGAGAGCCCTCTGGCTAGAAGATATCAACCGAATTTGAGCAATACACCTGGATAAAGTATGTCATTTGAGAGCACAGTCATCTTATGTGTCCTATAATGTCAGTAGACGTTATAGTGTATCTGGAAAATGATTTTACTGCCAGATGGGCACAATCTTTTCGGACAGTGCTTCTCTCTCTCGGATATAGGAAAAAAAAAGTCTAAGGAAGTCATTTTTCCTAATGGAAGGACTCAAGAAGAATGCCTGAAACTACACAGGATAACTCTGTCTTTAAGCATTTCAGAGGGATCTGAGCATCTCTTTGCTCTCTTTGCTCCAGCCCCCCACAGGAGTCCAGACTCTGTAACACTGCAGTGACATACACCAGTTGCTCTCCTGAGCATCTCTTATTTAGGATGGGAGCTCAGACCAGCTCAAAATTAGTTGAGTGGAGCATCAGAACAAGATTGACAGACCCGTTCCTCAAATATTTAGCCCTTGCATTCTGCTTCACATCTACCTACATCAAATTTACCTCAAGCACGTCTACACTGAAGCTACAGTGACATTTGCTTATAAATATACTCAAAACTTAAGATCTGGCACACTGAGTGCACATCTTAGACTAGTGTAGCAGAATAGGCACAGAGATTACAGTATGTGGTTTATCTCACTTTTCCTTCCATTTGCACAAGTCACCTTCCTGGTATTTTGATTTCAATGGTGGATGAAGGAATCCAGGCTACACATATGTTTTTTAAAACTGGGAAGAAATTGCACAAAAAATACAGGGCTTGGTAATGGAAGGAGAAATTCACAGAAGACCAGAGGGAGATATGAGAGTATTCACATCAGAATGTAGATAATTAACATTCAAAATGTGGATTATTACACATACTTTTGAAACCTGACCTAACAAAATAAACAAACTGTATGTATCTGTTATCACAAAACTTTTTCACAGAAAAAAATTGTTCATATTCCTATCATTACAAATCTAGCAAATTAAATCTATCCAAATTAATAGTAATGTCACTAACATTAATACACAATGCTATTATCCTAACGATTCTGTAAATTAATAGAAAAAAGTTGTTTTATTTTACCAAATTAACATTAGATAGCAGTTTTCTGTGTTGTTTACTTTCTTGAATCCCACTGATTTTGCATCCCAAGAACATAAAACTTGAAGGAATTGCTCACAGATACAGGCTATAAAGTTTGTGAAAATTTTGTCACAGTGGAAATAGTGGAGCAGTGTCATATTTGAAATAGGACATGAAAGTGAATGCCATATATAGACTTACCTGAGAATATAAATTTGAACCATAAGAATTCATGCCTGTTACATACCAGAAGTGAACCCTTTGGGGAAAAGGAAACCATCTACACAGGGATATGATCAAGGAACACATATTACTGAATAATATCATAGAGACATTAAGATTCAAAAAGACTTCTGAGATCATCTAGTTCAACTGTCATCCCATCCTTACCATGCTCACTAAGTCACATCCACACAGTTCTTCAACACCTCCAGAGATGGTGACTCCACCACCTCCCTGGGCAGTCTGTTCCAGTGCCAAACCACTCTTTCTGAGAACAAATTCCTCCTAATATCCAACCTGAACCTCCCTAGTCGCAACTTGAGGCCATTCCCTCTTGTCCTATCGCTAGTTACGTGGGAAAAGAGGCTGACCCCCCCCCGCTACAACCTCCCTTCAGGCAGCCGTAGAGAGCAATAAGGTCTCCCCTGAGCCTGCTCTTCTCCAGACTGAACAATCCCAGCTCCCTCAGCCGCTCCTCATAAGATTTGTGCTCCAGACCCCTCACCAGCTTCGTTGCCCTTCTCTGGACACATGTATGAAGCACAAGTGGTGGAAGACTGATCCTTCTTACCACCACATAATTCAGGAACCAGAAGACAAATAGGAAACTTACAGCTTGAATAAGGAAAAATATATATGTATATATATATTGTTGCTATTCACCAACATGAAAGAGTTTAGGGGATTAAAAAGTTTAATATTTAGGGGAATACTAGAAAAATCTGTAACTAGGAAGTGTTTAAAAAGTGTTTGCAGAAGCAAAATATGCCCTAAAATTTACAGGCAAAAGCAGAATGGGTGAATAGTATGTTAATGTGCAGTTGCTCCTAGAACTTCTGCTGAAGCACCCTGCCCTGTGTGTTACCCTGCAGGTAACTGGATTGCTGATGGATGGCAATGCCTGCCTTCGTTGCCACTGAAAAAAGTGTCTTACAGACTGTAAACATAGAGCCCAGATGGCATTAGTGATTAGGAGTGCCTTTGCTGTCTTCCCTGAAAGCAGAAGTGCAGCCCAGAAAAAATCATGGCAACTTGCATGATGCACAATCATAAGGAAGAGGATATGATTAAGCAAAAAACAGGAGCAGAGATTCAAACAGAGGTGCTACTGTGACACAGAAAGGATCAGTGTGCTGTACCCTGTCGGCTGTCTGTGCAGCAGGGGACAAACAGCCCACAAGAAAGGGCTGCATGTTCCAGTGTTATAAAGAAAAATCTTCGTTTCCTACAAACGGAGTTATCACTCTTTCCTCCACCTCAAAAACAAGTACACGAAGTTGTATGTGAACACCTGTCGTGTTGAAGCTCGGCAACAGTGTCCCATTTCTCTTCTTTCCTCTCAAACACTGAGGCTACATCCATCCCTACTAATGCTTTGTGGCGTAGTACCAGAACAGAAACAACAAATGGCACTGTTTAGAACCATGAGTAGTAATTGCAGCTGTCACAATAAATGTCAGGCAATTTTAAGCAGACATTCCCTGCTAGTTTATTGCAATCATTCAAAATAATAAAGGCTATGGTAATCAGGTGTCTTAATTTTCCTGTGAGTATTTCTGATGAAAAAGTACTCTCCAAAATATTTAATCAGAAAATTAAATGCAGTATAATTCCAGGAAGGAGTGGCTTTCTTTCAACACAAGTAAAATCACCCTCTCTTCTACCATCAATTCTTTTTCTTTTTTTTTCCCTCTTCTACCATCTGAATTTTTCCTGGTCAGCTTTCCTTACTGTCTCGTCTTCTCCAGTGCCTGAAGACCTTCTAAGGTTGAAGGAGGCCAACTGGTCCCCACTCCATATGGCTTGTGGAAAGCTACAGCAGTTGGCTTCTCTGGGGCATAATTTCTGCTGGCTCCATTCTGCAGCTAATGAAGCAGGATTACTCTCGCTAGGTATTCAACTCAGCAACATGCTTTCAAGTTAGCTCGCAGCAAGAAAGCTCCTTCCTGAGTACTTCTTAGTAATAGGGAAGCTGGATGCTCACAGCACAAAGGAAAAGGGTGCAGAAGCCAGTTGCAGAAGAATCCAGCGTCCTGCTTTTGTTTTCTATTTGTTCGTCTGTCTCTCAACTGGAAAGTGCCTTATTTGGTATCCAGCCATAAGAAGAAAGCCAATTCGGGAGACTCTGATAAAGCAAACAAACTTTTATTATTTAATATTTATTTTACTTGCTTTGAAAAAAAAATTGCTTTTACCACATCAGCATTAGTCAACATAGGTCCTGTTATGAAAAGACCTTTGTTGTTTTTTTGAAAGTAGTCTTACCGCTCCCAGTTAGCATTTATCCACACTTTTTTTTTTTTCCCTTTCATTCCTGCTACATTTCCTTCAGCAGCATATTTAGTCTTCCCTTTCCTTCATACAACTGCATGCAAAAAATTCTAGGACAAGTAATGTTCATCCATTAGATAGATCTTCATCTCAAAATCTTTAATAGAAAATAGTATATATATAGCCATATTGAGTGTTTGCCTCTGAGGAAGATGCACACAAATTTCAATTCATTATCTGATTACCTAAACATCCACAGAAATAAAACCAAGATTTGATCTGCTCTAATCTATTTTCAGGTGTTTAGACATAAAAAACATACTGAATCTCCTTTAAGGCTTGACATGTCCTTACAGATGCTGAAACAAGACGTGACTGATGTTTGTGTTCCTCAGTATTTCCAGGGATTTGTGAGGTTCTCGCCTCTTTGAAAACCATATTTAAAGATAAACAAAGCACAAAACCACTCAAGGGCTTTTTAAAATGGGATGCCACTAAAATCATGTCAAATTCTTTTTATTTCAGCTGACTTGAAAGACCAGAGAGTTCAGCAGACTACAGTTTTTCATCTTCACTAAACTTACTGAAGCTCATTTCAACCCAAGAATCTTGAAGGGTGACACTATAAATCCAGTTGCCAATACAAGGGTGAGCAGATGGTGTTGCCCTGCTGGGAAGCTGAGATGGAATAGCATATAAATGAGAAAGCAATCTCCTGACGGTTTGCTGTGTTTAATGCCTGAACTGAGAGCTGGAGCTGAGCCAACCTGGCTTTCAGCCAACATCTTCACTGGATTCAAAGGAACCCCACAGCAGTTTTCATTCAACATTAGCTACCAAGTGAATGTTTACAGGTAGTACTACAGTGCAAATGTAAAGTACGTTATAGTACTGCTTAGCGCAAACCACAGTGAAAGGGAAAACGCTGTCCTTCTCTAGTCAGGAGATCAAAGTAAATCTCCTCCCCTCTTCTGTCAGTTTTGGAACAATTGTTTTGTTTGCACAAGTAATTCAAATTGTTGCAGTTAAGATATACAGAAACTACTACTCCTTCTAAATCTGTTTTTTTTTCCTTTTGTCTTTGTTTTTGTTTTCATCCTTCTTTCCTTTCTTAAAGCTACAAAGCAGCATTAGGAGTAGATCTGATTGCCACTTAAGTCAACAGGGGTCTTTTGATAGACATTTCTGATGCCTGGATTAAGTCCACAGCTGTGAGTAAATAGGTTTTTCAGTGTTCAGCACCTCTTTCCAGAATTAATATAGCCATTGTTTCAGGGAAGAGGTTAATTTTCACTTCTGTAAGCAAGGTCTCCAGTCACCACAAGCAATTTCAAAACCTGGATGCAGCTCTACTCTGATCACAAAGAAAAATGTATCTGAATACATATGCTTCAAATTTAAATCCTTGTGGATTCAATTATCCCTTTCTTCCACTTTCTCCCCGTTTTCTGCCTCCACCCCAAGGCAGAGCGTATTGCCACTTAAGACAGTTTCACATTTTTGACTTCAAGGTACCAACTGCATTCAGTGCTTTAAAGCAAGCTTTTCAGGAAGGCAGGTGGGAAGGAAAATGACTGTAAATCTATAATCTGACTGTATGGACCTACTGTTCAACTCAGCATTAAGTGGTATTTCTATGACTTAGTACAGAGCAGAGGATATACAGAGATGGCTGACCTCATTCTTCAGGTTTCTTGCCAAGAAGTGTTCAGCTACGTGGGCAGGAAGCACATTCTCCAGAAGCACCCGATTTAGGTTCTCCATGGTTTCAATCTCCTCCCGCTCTTTTTTGAACTTGTTCTTCCACAGGAAGTCTAACCTACAGTAATATTCATTCTGTTACAAGAGGACACAGAGGTAAAGAAACAATCGGCATCTTGTCCTGCTGGAGTACAGGTTTAAGAGACAAAATAAACACAGTACATCACCTTTACAAGGATATTATTTGGCCATTCAAGTACAATTCCAGATTCCACAGAAGTTAACCCCCAGGCACACACCACATTGTACACATTTCATTGAATGTATAACTTCTCCCCACCGTGCAAAAAAAAAAAAGGCATAGAAAAAAAGCCCAGAAATAAGCAAAATGATGCAGGGTGACTGAAATGAAGGAAGATTTCCTTATATACTCTCAGGCTCTGGAAGAAATCCATTCTAGAAATAAAACTTTTTTATGGAAATAATTTGCAGTTTTGCAATATGATACCTAAATTATCTAAAGTGAATTTCACTTACACTAGTGGACCCTAACTTTCACCAAGTTATGTCATGCAAACTTTCTGGTAAAAAAAAAAAGGTAGCAGAGGAAAATTTAGCCTACTGGTACATCTTCAGTTGTTCAGGAGACAAACTTTCTTTTTTTAGTATGCACACAGCAAAGATGTTACTGCTTTAGAATAACAAGAGATTTTTAAATTGGAATGTTTTGAAGACTATAAAAAATGGCCCATCATGTTGTTTTTTGATTTACTTTGCTGAGATAGTGTAGGAAGTTGAAATGAAATGGAATTATTAAAACGATTTTGCAAGCTTCCAAAAAGCAAGGAATTTAAAATTGGGGAAGCAAAAAATGGATCCACTGAGAAACTGTAAGACAAAAAAAATATTAAGAGAGAAACCAAGCATCCACACATTGCTTTAAATCGGTTGGTAAGGCCTGGGTATTCCTTAGATATTTAATGGAAAAATAAAATAAAATAATAAAAAAAAAACGATCACCCACATCACAGCATCCATTAGTGATTAATTATTCTTGTGCTGATATACGAGGAAGGATAGAATGCACACCTCAAATGAAATGCCAAAGAGATTTTCTGGCTTTTCTGACACAAAGATAACATTGTTCTGAACATAAAGTGGGTCTTAATGTCTTACAGCAGATCATCCTCTGCTCCAGAAATCTGGACTTGGGATGTCAAATAAGCAAACAAGCTGGCTATTTTCAATTAATTATGTTACTAAAGGTTATTTGCAGATTATAAGTGAATGAAGAGAAGGCACAGACTTATGCATATGTAAAGACATGCATGAAGGAATAGAAAACCTGAAAACAGGCTTCCACAGGAACTTGGAAACAGAACTGTATTGTGTTCTGTCATTGCTCCGGTACCCAATTGCAGTTATCTCTCTTGTAAGGCTTGAGGTCATGAAGAACTTTTTTCAAAACTGATCATATGATTCAAAATATATGCAGTCACTTTCTTAGAATGTTTGTCTTGTTCTTCTATTAATATTTATATATTCAAGTTCCCCACATAGATGATAAACTCAATGCCATCATCTGCATTAATGCAGAACAAATCCAATAAACTGTCTTCATGTAGAAAAAATCTAATAAAACACTGGGATGCCAAAATTATTTGCATAAATTGTCTAAAGTAAACTGGATGTGTGGCATAAAACCACAGTTAGGTATCCATACATTGCATCCAATTTGTACTGAGAACAAACTGAGATAAGCTTAGTCGTCAAAGCGATTTGTTTCTTCTTGATGAGATAATATTAAGGAGATAATGTATTTCCATTTTTATTATTTACTGAACTATAGGATGCCAAAACAAATGGCAAAGAGAACTCAGAAAACAGGGAAAAAAAGCAGAATGTACTCTAAAATTTGATTTGTAATTAAAAATGTCAAAGGGTATTTCAAAATCCATATTCAGATTTTTAAAAATGCATAAGTATCACCTTAGTAAAGCTTATTTTAGATTGCGAGGCTTTTTTGTTTGTGCAGTATACCCAATTTATTTCACACATCTTTCAAGATCCTGCTCAAACTTTGAAGTCTTACAGTCATTTGAAAACCAAGACTGCTTCCTACTTTGCATGTAATCTACAGAACCTTTTTAACATCTCACCATGAAAATATCTCAGAATGGCTTTCATACCTAGGCAGGCACAGTATCAGTGCATGTAAGGCAATGCACCCCAGAGGTTCAGAGCAGCGGTAGCCTGTTCTTGGGAAAAAGCAGTCAGGTGTACCGAGAACTGATTCAGGTCTTCTGTCTGAAGAGACAGAGATGGCTATATCTGTATTTTTAAATTCTAGTGCAACACTCACCTGGACCTATTTTCAATATTTGCCTTAGAATGAGGCAACAAATGGAATCAGCTTTCTCTCATCACTGCAGAAAGTTACACAGAAAGTCAAAATAAGCAGCTCATGAGTCTGTGCCACTGATGTCTGCAGTCACAGGAGATGGATGCATGCTAAAAGGGCAGAGTGACAGTAACGCAGATAAGATCACTGCCAAAAAATCACGTGGTTTTCATTCAGGTGACAAAGTTAAGAAAATTCTACGACCATTGCTTATGGACAGTGAGTCTGAGGAACTTCTTCAGTATGGAGCATCAGTAGAAGATGTCTTCTTAGAGCATATCAGTAAATAGATCAACAAGAAGTCACCAGCACTAAATGCAGCTGAAATGAAAAGCTGCTGCTCTGAAACTTGTGGTGCATCGCCTTATCATTCAAAACCTCCAGAGTGTTGGAGAACTGACAAATGGCAAAGATATAATGCAAATCTTTGGAAAAGAACTGAGGTGAAAATGAGAACCATGGACAAAGCTGTGTTAAGGAGCTATTTAGACATATTATCTAAAGCTGATATAATGAGGCATTATTGATACAACCTATGTAAACATGCCTCCATCTGTCACAAATACGCCAATGGTCTGTGAATAGAAGTGAACTTTTAAATAAATGTTCATCAAGTTCTTTCAGGAGAGGCTTTTTAAAAGACTACATTACCTAAGAAAAAAAAGGAACCTTTCACGGAATAAAACCACCTGGCTAAAAACCACAACAGGAACTACAAATGAACAGTTTTCACTGCCACAGACATCTGGACACTAAAACAGCCAGTGAAATTCAGTGTTTATAAACACAATATAATCAGTTACAGGAGAAGCAAAATATTCATTCAAAGACTAACCAGGTATATGTAATATTATATAATGATGAGAAAAAAATTCACCTGCTACACTGATACTGGTAATTCATAATGTTTAAGGTTTAAATATGAGCACACTATATAGAGCCCAGCCCATGCCAATCTGCATTCTCCCCGGCAACGTCTGGGTGGAGTTGGAGAGTCTGCATTCTCAGTACATTGCCTGTGTGCTGCCAGACTGTTTCAGAGAACTTAGATGCCATGTATGCAGACTGAAATGTGTCACTTAAAGCCTATGCTGACATGACCATGGAAAAGAAAAGCAATTCTACTTTCTCCACCTCATGCCCATCCTACAATTCTTTTGGAACAAGCATTGATGCCACCACACCATAAAAAAAGCTCAGCAAAAAGATCTGGCTGAAAACCAATCATTTTTCCAGGGTTCATTTTTAAGCCAGACCATTTCCCTATTTTGGGAAGGCCTATCTCTTTCAGCAGGAATCGCGGTTGTGCGTCTAACCCGAACCTGGGAGTTAAGTTTGCTCATGGAAGGTGTACTGATACACCAGCTCTGCCTCCCCCCACCTCTGTTCCACCATACATGCATTCCCTCTCCTGCTTTTGCATCAGCCAGCAGTGAGCAGGTTCATGGGGCTGGGTTGTAGGAAAGCACATGCATTTTGTTTAGGTGAACTTTCTGGTAACTTGTTCCAGGGACAGAGGAACACGAGTGTCAGTAGAAGGTAAGTGGGAGAAACATCCCTTCTTACCAGTGGCTATTGTCTTTAACACTGTTAAAACATACAGGTACTAAGAGACAAGAAAAGCAAAACTATTATCTGCAAAGTTGAAAAATGAAGTAACAAAGATAAAAATGACTTATATTTTACCCCTGTGGAAGAAGGGTGCAGAGGTAGGAAAGGGCTCAACCAGAACTGTAGCGAGAGGAAGACTGCAGCTGGCCATAAAATCATTCTACTAAATCCATGAGTTTTGCTGCCCATGACAGCTGGGAACATTATTTCCCAGATTTTTTGCCCTTGAGAACACAAACTGCAAGGTCAGAGACTGCTATCATTTTGGGAAAAAATGCTCTTCCCCTCAACATGTCTGTTTGCCCAAGTAGATGCCAGTGTGTAACGCTGCACTGGTTTCTTCCAGTTTCCATAAATACATTTGAGATGAGATGTGTCTGGTATCTAGGGGAAAAGCATGCAGAATAAATGCCATTCATCATTTCTCCTGAAGGAGAGATGAAAGGAAGGGTAACCATTAATGCAGAAAAGTAATGTAAGATTTGCTGTGTGCTTTTTGGGATGTGGGAATTTTACTTATTCCTTATGATCAATTTGTGAAGGTTGAAAAGTTGTCTAAAATCAAAGAAGCAACAGGAATAATAGGTAAGAATCTATCCAAATGTTTAACTATTTTTCTAATTTAATCAGCTGATCTAGAAGATATCTAGAAGGTGATGCCTGTCCTTATAAACATTGGCCCCGTTAAACTCTTGTACTACTAGAGAAACAATGCTACTGTAGACATTACTAGAAAAGGAATTCAGAACAGATAGAAAGCAGCTTTCCATCACTGTCCAAATCTACAGTGTATCCACTCCTTGCCCCTTTTACCTCTAAAGAAATGCAAACAGTAGAGTCAAAAGTAGGGCTGAGAAGCAGCTGAACGCCAGAGACAGTGGCAGAGGTTATGGTCCACACCAGGAGCAGGAGAGAGCCTGCTCATCAGGAATTCCTCCTCTAGTCCCACTTCTTTCCTTATCCTCTTTTCACAGTAGGATTAGAACATGGACTTGGCACAGGTCCTGGCAATGCAGGAGGAACAGGAGGGAAAATCAGGATATTTGCTGGTAGGAGAGTTTCCTCTCTGTTTTTCTCAAGGCATTTACTACCAGCCAATGTCACCAGCAGTAAGCTAAAAAGGCAGGCCTTAGTTCAAGAATATATTAAAACTAGTTTGTAACATCTATTATCTTTTAGACTTTGCTAGAGAATGTTTGAAAATACAGAGTTTTTTTCCTTCATCTTCTTTAAGGAAGAAAAAAAAATAGCAGAAAAAAAACAAAGCTGAACAGCTACAAACAAGTAGTATCATGATGAAGATCCCAAACCTACGGCTCTGAAAGTGAAAGACTTTTAGTGTTACAGGCTCATTTTTCAATAGGTGTGAGCCAGGGAGCAACCAGAATGTACTCCTGCAGTATACAGAACAGAAATTTTACTGTAGATGTGACTGAGCCCACAAAGAAATACTCTCTGCTCAGTAAAAATGATTCTCCTTTTCTATTTTTTCTTGATGTTGTGCCCAACACTTTGATCTTACACCTTGATTGACACAGACTCCACAGTGCTAAGAAGTATTTATCCCTGTTTACATCTGGAAGTAGCTGTGTTGCAGCACTGCTCTCTGCTGTTAACATCAAATGAGCAAACTCCAGTACGGTGCTCGTAGTAAGGCTGATGATGAATTTTATTGAAACTCAAGAATGTTCCCCTAAGCAAAACTAATGAAGATGCCAGATAGGAATTTTTTATCTAGTAACCTGGAGGGTCTGCTTGGCAGTTTAAGTGACAGTCATTATGTTCTGGGGAACGGTAATGTAAATAAGTGATTTAAAGACCGTATGACAGAAGAATCTTCCCAAGGCTGCAGGCTACACGGGTACAGGCCGTTCAGGAGACCTCACATGGCTTGTCTCCCCCATCTTGGAGCCCTGCCTTGTGCACCACGTCACTCCTGGCATGACAAGCTTCCAGCTCACTATGGACAGCCTCAAGGAGCTGGAGAGAGAAGTGCCCTCACCCTGCCCTCAGCATGCAAGAGTGTCAGGCCACCCACACCAGGTTGGCACCTAAAAAGCACAACTGGGTAATGAAAAGAGGAGTTGCCTGTCAGTTCACTGTTTTAGTACAACTGTGGCCTCAGTATGTGGTACGCTGCTGTGTGCATCCTACATTGTTTCTATGTCTGCCTCAAATGGTAATAACTGTGAAGAAAATAGCTTGTAATTAAGCAACTAGGGAGAAAGCAGATGGATGCGGACAGATGGGAGCACGCTGGGAAGCTATGAGACAATATTGGTCAGCATGACAAGCAATAGTCACAGCACACTATCAGCATAATGCCTACAATCTCAATGACAGCTATTGCAGATTTACTGGTGAGTTTTAAGGACATACTGGAAGGCAATAAAGGAAATGATAGCTTTTTACATGTTTCTGACACTCCTTTGCAAGGGTGTGGGGCAAAAAGGAACAAAGGTGCATGTCAGAAAATCTAAAACATCTTTGAGAAGGTGGGAAGCTGGCAGCATGTCCACTCACGCAGATGAAAAAAACTGAGCATCTTACCTGTCTACCCAAAACCAGTAACGTGACGAAGAATATAAACAAAGAAATTGAGCCCATTGTCTTCAGGTCTTTCAGTATTCCAGGCCTATAAGATAAAAACGTTAAGTAAAGCAAGCAGCTCAAAAGTTAAAACAAAATTAGTTCAGCACAAGAACAAGGGAAAGACTGCAGTTTATATTATCTTCTGGTATGTAAACTAAGACCACTTAAATAGGATGTGTTTTATTATTTGGTAAAATATTATTTCTATAATGAAACTTTAATTACTTCTACATCATTCTGTGCAGATGTACCCACATTTTGAAGTCCAGTACTAACATGAGGATTTATTAATATCCTTCTTTGCTAGAAAACAGAGAGTAGCTGGTGCTTATTCTATAAAGGCAGATTAAAAACAGTTTTTACGTAATACATGACTTCCATAATGGAAGGCTTGACCCTGTATCCCATGAATGTGAATAAATGGATACTGAGGCAGCTAACTCCCAAGATGTCTTTTCATTCGGAATTACAATAGGGACAAATGAGATCTTTTACTAAAAATTCTGCTATGGGAAAAGATGCTATAAGGAATGGGGAACAGATCACGCTAGCACTCTCCTACTACGCCACTGAAATAACCTGAATGTGACATTTAGGAAGGAAAAACCAACATACACACAAGCTTGACTGACAAAATGAAGGCTACCAGAAGCACATGATAAATGTGATAAATGTAACTGGTCATGTGGTTCTCCATCCCATCACACAGGTATCCTGTCCACTCATCCAATGGGAGCATAAAGATCTCTTTCCACTCATTTAATAAACTGTAGGTCTGTTTGGTTGTGGTTTTGTTTTTCAATAGCTAAGACTGCATTTGTAAAGTTTTATGACAATATACTAGTTCTGAAAAAGTTGATTTTATTTGGCTTGCAGCAAATTTCCTTTCGGAGCCTTAATAATGTTCAAAACCACGTTTCCCTAATGTCCTCTATTACAAAAATGCAAATTAACCCATACTGTACTTTCTGTAGTATGTGATCTACACATCTGGCCCAGATTTGTGTATTTTATTGTTATGCTTAACAATGACAACAATTTTAAATTGTGACTAGTAGATTATAGAGCAAAATACATAAGAAATAAAGATGTTACACGACATGTTCCATAGCTAGCATTTTATTTCTATTAACTTCAGAATGACTGGAATTATTAACCTACCTTTTTAGGGGTGCTGTTGCATACATAAATTTGCTGTAGTCATCCAGCATGGACCCGTGAGTGTGCAGAAGGATAACATTGTAGCCCACTAATGCAATCAACATTATCACCATTTTCAGCTCATAATTTATCCTCAGAAAAACGGAACAGGAAATGAGCCCTAATATGCAGCTGTATATAAAATACTGGGAAAGGAAAATCACATAATAAATATTTATCATTTGGCTGTTGAGTGGGCAATCACACATAATAGAATATATAGTTTTTAATAAAAGACTAGTTTTTAAGAAAATATTAACTGACCACTTAAGCATGTTATCTATCACAATGCATAAATAATCATAGTACACAGGACATTATGGTTTACAGACAATAACAACCAGATACTGGTATTTCATAAAATAGATTCCTTTTCTTACTAGGCTCCAATTCTCTCTAAACTCAGCAGAATTCAGATTATGATCCTCACTTATGCTTCCTAATTTTCACCCTTCGCTACTTTTGGATTATTCATCTCCAGTAGCAGTATGTCCTATATGTGGGAAACCAGTGCTGGTGTGGAAGTCTTGTATGAAAGCCCACTGCCAGCATAATGACTGAAGATTTATTCCTGTGCCTCTGTATGGTTTTCACTCATACTTGAATACAATAACTACCCTGTATGTATTACTGTAATGTATTACTGAGCATAAGGGAAGATCAAGGTCAAAATGCCTGAAGATCTGTAAACAATTTCATTGTCTATTTTTGCAGCATTGTTAAGCTGATGCAATAGATACAGATGTTAAGAACCTCACAGATACACAATTTTACAGACTCTAGAAATATCGTTAAGAGGTAAAGAATATAAAATGGTTAACATGGCCTATGAATAACATAAATATTAAGAAACGATCGTGTTATATCCTCTTGAGTTATGACTACATAGGGATGCATTCAGTTGTTTAAAAAAGCCTTTTCTACCCACTATCAACAAAAATATATATGGTTGAAGTTAAGTTCCTGGGGTAGAAAAAAGATTTTGTCTTGATACTTTCTCGAAATGGATTGCAGTATCAAAACCAATGCTAAAATGGAAATAATACAATCCCACCAGAATCATTGTCTTAGTTCTTAACAAACAGCACCTTTTCCAAATATCATTCCTGAAAATTACAGCCTTGCACCTTGTAAGGATATTATCTTTCCTTTAGCTACAAAGCATTCTATTTCTAGATATGCTATTTTCAGACTTCTGTTGATTTGTTGATAACAGTACTTTTGACAGAACCGGAATCACTGCATACAGGGAGGTTGTGGATGCCCCGTCCCTGAAGGCATTCAAGGCCAAGCTGGACGTGGCTCTGGGCAGCCTGGACTAGTGGTTGGCGACCCTGCACTCAGCAGGGGGGCTGAAACTCAATGATCCCTGAGGTCCTTTTCAACCCCAGCCATTCTATGATTCTATACTAATTCTGGGGGATCACTAAGAATATTAATTTTCACAGCACTCATCAGATAGAATTGATCTGCCATCTAAATCTTTGCTGTTATTGTAATTTCCTTGTAGATCTGTTTGAAATTAGAAATACAAAGAACTGTTGTTCAGAATCAAAAAAATAAAACAATTTTTTCTGCTGGTTGCATCCCTCAAGAGCTCACGCTGCATTTCCAGAATTCAGTGTTTTATAAAAGTAGCAGTAGCCATTTTTCATTCAGGGCATTCTACTTGTGAAATTAGTTTTACAACAAACAAAGGGCAGTCTCGAATCCAGAAATGTATCAAGCAAAGACCAAGAAAATTCCAGCGGAATAAAGTCCCTGTTAGCTCTCCATGGGAATGCATAACCTGATTGAAAACATTGGCTAAGATTTCACAGGTGGGTGGATAGATGATAGAACAGTGGCACAGACATAATTTAAGAATGATGATTGTGACACTCCACATTGCAATGCAACACTCTAGTAAGCACCAAGTAGCTCTGGCAAAGATACCATGGGAAACTCTACTCAAATGGCCACATCAGCTTATGATGCCTTTTTTAAAATGCCACCTTAAATTAATCTTTTTTCAATTGTAAAACATATACTCAAAACTGTTGCTTCTGAGTGCCCTATTCGGCAAATTGTTTAAATACCTGTCATATGAACTGAATGTTCCCCTTTTTAATAAAAATAAACTTGGAAATTTTAGTAGGTATTTAAAGCTTTGTAGCTTGAATCCTTCTCTGTTAAAAAAAGTTTGAAAGCAGTATAAATTCAGTGAAGAAACAGTCAAATTAACCATACAGAAAATCAGGACTGGTGAAATTACTGCTGTATGTGTAGCACAAGAGCTCTGATCTTTGTCACAGCACATGAACTGCAAGGCATTTGACAAATGGCAGCCTGTCTGCTGGGCCAAGTGGTCTTCTCACAGCTAATGAAATGAACCTGGAGAGGAATTAACGCACAGCTGGGAAAAACTGATAATTTTAGTGTCCTGGTGTACAAAACTCATTTCTTAACAAAATGCCAGCTTTAGGCATGCTCATCCTGCACCCCTGTACAAGTGACCTAGTGAACAAGGAGACTATAGAGAGCCTGAGGCTTCTTTCAAGGCATGGAATTGCTATGACACCAAACCTCTGTAGTGAGCTTTAGAAGACGATGACGGTAGGCCAAGGAATTAGCAACCCATGTAACTGCCCACCTGAGCAAGGCAGATGTGTGCTGTGCTCCGCGTGTCCCCTGGCCATATGGGAACCTCAGATGGTAAGGATGCCACTTGCACATCCTCGCCTTTATCTAACTGCACAGCATCAAGTGCTTGTGTGAACGTAAGTTTTGTCTGACAGCAGAAATGATGAATAGAAAGATTTCCTTTCAAGAAAATCCTGTAAGAGCTCAAAAGAAGAAGATGTAGGGTAACTTCTCCACAGACAGGATCTGCACCACACCCCATCCTTGACTGGACCTCTGCCTGATGCTTCTATTACACAGAAGCTAAAGAAGCTTCACAGCAAAACTAAACAAAACCAGGAGCAAAGTTCCTGTAGCTTACTATGCAACCTTTGGTAAGTCTTCAAAAAGAGCTAGAAAGCAAAGAATACAAATCAGAAAAGTTATTTTATGGTTTGGAGCAGAGAGAGAATCAATCAATATGCTTCCAGATGAACTAAATGCCAGTGAGGCTAAAATAATTAAAAAATCTCTTATTCATTCATTTTAGATTGTGTCATCAATAGATCTGTCAGCTCCGCTGCTATAAATCACAGGAAGAAGTGCGTAAAGGTAAAGCAGATAAAAAAGGATTGATATCCAATTTAAGAAAGCAAGCATTTATCAGCTGTTCAATATCTCATTCAGTAAAGAGAGAATTTTATTTTCAGTTTTTTAGAGAACTTTCTAAGGATAACAAATAGTAACTCCAAAGGAATTTTCACCTTTTTGAAGCTAGAAATCAGGAGCTATGCAGTGCCCTAAGATGAAAGTAATGCACATTTGAGAACTGTTTAACAAAGAAAACAAGGGAAAATGTATTTAAATACTCTAGCCAATCTAAACTTTTCATTATTTTTACCAGAAGTGATGTTTTAATGTAATTGTGTCAATTTATCAGTCTCTCTGGTGAAAGAATGCATTTTAATATTTTCAAACTTATACACCATCAGTTGTTCTGAATGTGTCAGTCATAGGAAGAGCTGACAGACATCTTAGTTATACAAGGTAAAGCACAGGAAAAATACACACTTTTTTTTTTTTTTTTAAGAAAAAAGAGATTAAATCTAATAATAAGTATAATTCATGGAAAAAGTACCATTCAGATGCTTGTTGGAGAGCTTCACTGTAAAAAAGAAAACAATTTTTTTCAAGAACTTTAAAACCGTAACAAGTGAAAAAAAGGCAACTAGAGAAATTGCTACTATAAAAAAAAATCAACACAAATACGAATATGCTTGGGAACAATAATTAATTTCTACGTGTTTGTGAGCAAGCACTTGTGTGGATGCTGGGAGGAGGACCGCTTCACTTCTTTGGCAACAAGGATAACTTCACATCAGGGTCAAAAGAAAACACAGCCACCTGTCAGTACCAAATTTAGTTAAGTAAACTTGAAGATAGGAAAAAGAAAAGGAACTCATGCTCTACTACTGCTTTATCATGGAGATGCTGAAAGTTTACAAGTGCTACAGTTAGCGTAATTATTTTTTACAGAAGAGTTCTATGCAAAATTAACATCCTGCTTTTGGGTGTGCTTGGGATTGTTTAGCTTGATAGAGTCATTTACGTAGCCTTGTCTAGGTGCCCTTGCCCACAGCAAGGCATTGAAATTAGATGTTCTTTAAGGCTCCTTCCAACCCAAGTCATTCCATGATTCCACAGTTCCATAATTATGTGGAAATCAGCACATACCATTCTGTTACTGGTGTCATCAATTCTATATGAATGAATATATAATTAATTCTATAATATATTCTCCCTTCTCTTGCTGCTTCCTGCTTTTTCATCCAAACACCACTGATCTACCTTGGCACAAAATGCAGCTTGTTATGTTCATATGCAGGACTTTTGTCAGCTCTCTAAAAATCATTGCTCTGTGGGATACAGATCCCATTTTTGTAGGAATGTTATTCTCCCTTTTCACCTGCCAGTGTGCCTTTGTTCACACTAAGATATCTTATTCAAACCAGCTCAGATCTTTTTAACACAGTTTATGTAGTGGTATATGAGTGCTGTATTTCCCCCTTCCCTCTTAATCAAAAAATACAATGATGATACAAGTCTGGTAATCACAGACTTCAATTTTACTACCAGGTGAACAAAGAAAACGGCGAGTATGTTTAGGCTTAGTGCTGGTCCTTGCAAAACACGTCTATGGGCCAGCCAACCTTGTTCCCTCACTGACAGTCACTTACACCACGCTCACCACAACCTCCGTGGTCACCGTGTCTTCTCCTGACATCTCATAATGCCTGCGGGTTAGGCTGGGTGAGCTATGGCTCTTATCAGGCTGTTGCCTGATTTTTCATCTGACATCCACTAAAATCTCAATGTTTAGAAGTACTGAGCTCCTCTACCGACCCACTTCTTTCAGAGGCAGTTGCAGGTGACTGAAAATACAGCAAACTTTCAAAGCAGTCTTAAAAAACTGGTTGGTCTTTAACTTCCAATAGATCCACAGACACTCTATTTAGAGAAATTGTTCTAAACAAACAAATACACATAAAATCAACTTACCGGTAGGAAAAAACAGTTGTTTTGTATACACCACCGTGTCTGATTACTTAAATGAGGAAAACTTGCATTTGACGAATTAAGAACTGGAGGAAAAGCTGTCACAGCATTATCTGGGAAAAACTAGAGAAAAACAACATGTAATCCATTAGCTCATCAGCAGTATAAGGTCAAAATAGAAAAGGAAAATGGAGAAGTAGAGAAAGCCTTGCCAGTAATCATTTAACTTTGGTATTTCACTGCAAACTGAAATAGCAAAGGCAAAATTACATCACTTTGATTACTTGGATCCTGCATGCCTCAGACTATGCAAATTTGCTAATCTCCATAAGGCATATTTGAATGAAAAAACAAAAGGTTCTTTGTTAAGTTACCTTCAGGTATCAGAAGCTCAAACACAAGAGGGACAATGATTATATAAATTCAATATGAATAATTCTCAGGCTTACCTCAACTGAACCTCCTGTTTAAATACAGGAACAATTAAAGAAAGAAGTCTTAACTAAAGTTGATTTACAGAAGTGTAATCCTTTTCATAGTGATCATGAGAATAAAACTGGTAATAATATTATTGAAAGAGAAGAGCTGAATCAGTATCTCGTAGAGCATCAGGTTCAGGTTGCTGATGTCAAGGGTAAATACCATCAGACAGCAACCTTTGATGTATTCTTGAAGTGCATTCTGACTGAGTTAGATTTCTCTGACGACTTTTATTCCATTGCTTCTAAGTTTACCAGCTTCCATTCATCCAAGGCCAATTCCCACATTTTTGTTCTGGTACTAATCTTTAGATTTCAGATAGCTCCCTTATCTCAGCCTTCATGATGCTCTGCAATCTATGCTTTTTCTAGTTTCTTCTGAGAAAATGTGTTTTTCCATTCCCCTGACTCTCCTAACAGTCACCCTCTGTACACACACCTCTTTCAGTTCAGCCTTCTAGGTGACCAAAACTGAAAACACACTTCCAGATTTTGAGTGAGTACTGCAACAATATTAATACTAATTCTGCAGAAATGATGTTTTTGTACATTCTACAGCAACAAGTCTCTTGCTCACAGCTACACTGATGTAATAACAGCCATTATTATTATGGTCAGCAAGAGGTAATATTCCTCCACTAGGACCCATTTGAGTAAATTTAATTTGAACTTACCATGAGACAAGAGCAGTCACATGGATGCTTACTGAGATTCAGTTAAGTTCTCATTAAACTCAGGTAACTAATCAAAATCATGAACTTAATTCATCTCCATTTGATGAGCTCCCAACTTTTATCAGAATTTCTTGTTACGAGTCTGTTGGACCAATCATAATCTTGCACTCTGTAGTAATAAAATCCATCCTAGTTTTTTTTTTTCTTGTATCTCCAGCTGATTTCTTCCTTTCTAAAATCTCCGACCTTCCTGCACAGACCTTGCCTGCCACTTTAATTCTATCAGCAAATTTCACACTCTCATACACTGTATACGAAAATCCACACCAGAGAAAAGCTGCTCAGTTCACTCAGATTAATCCATTCTCAATCAAAGACGTTTATTGATTTACTAACACTAGATCTGATCAGTCACTGCTCTGTGTAGCTGAGTCTTGAGAGCTCCAATTATGCAGACTCCACAATCTCCCTTGGCAACATGTGCCAGCTCTGTACTACACGCATAGCGACTTTTTTAAAGACTATCCAACCTCCCAAGCCACCTCCTGTGGTCAGCATTCTTTGATTTGCTTTGTGGTGCTACTGAGAAGAGCTTGAAACCATTACCTCTGAAACTGCCCCTCCACAGATGCAGGACTGACTGCACCAAAGGTGACTGTTGTACCATCTGCTATGAAGACTGCTTTACAAGACTATGCCATTACCCCTAGAGTAACACACAGAATGGGCTCACGTTCCTTTATACATTTGCACTTTCAGGTTGTCTTCCTTCACTAGCATGCTCCTCTGTTTACGTGTAGCTAATTAGCCAGCATTCCTTCAGATGCAATATCAGTAGTAAAACAAATAAAGCACAATAAAAGACCCTACAAAATGCTAATAAACACCTACAAATTTTGAATTGTCCTATAACTCAGCCCAAAGAGCTCTAAGTTATATCAGCATCCACCCCTCTTCACAGGATGACTAGGTTAAATGCACACATGCTCTTCTGGGAGTGGAGACACCCTACATACATACCCCTCCTGCAGGGAGATGTGGGTGCAACAGCTCAATGTGCAGGTGCTCTGCACCATCTTTCCATGCCCATGCTGGTGAGAAAGCACCCCATGAGTTCATGTGTGCAGATAAACCCGAGATGTGGGTCAGAGGTGTGACCCGTAGCCTCCAACTATTTACACTGACATCCTCATCTTCATAGGTGTTGTCACTCACATCATTTGCCAAGGGTGGACAATGAATCCTGCTAATAGTGCACTGACTTTTCTTACAAACATGACGTAATTGCATTTAATTTCAGAGTCTTATCCCAGGCATGCCCATGGAGTAAAAGATTATGTATCAAGAAGATCTGCAACACAATCCTATACATAAGTGTGTGGATAATATACACACACACACATATATATGCATATATTCATTTCTATTAAGGCATTTTCATTTTGTTTTTGAACTTTGCATGGGGCATTTTTGACCTGTAAATGCATATGCAGAATGCTATAAGAAATGTGGTGTATCTATGAATGCATAAATAAGCATAGAAAGGAATAAAAAGGATATGGAAATGTTGTCATCCCCAATGAGCCAAACAACACTTATTTCTGAATGATGTGTTTGTACTTGTCTTTCTTGTCTCTCATCAGTTATCTACATCTGCTATCATGCTTTGGAGATGCATACTGTTCTTCAACATAGTATTTTAAGAGACAGCTCAGTCCTACTAAGCAGTCACACCTACTCAAATGACTCAAATGGAAGCAATATTTTTTATTAATACCATTGTTTGCCAGGGAACATCTGAGCACACTACCATTAAATTCTCATTTTATCTTCATATATTCTAGCAGCTTTTTCTTCTCTTGTGTTTGTACAATATGCAATCTTCTGTAGTGATTTTTTTTATCTCACATGATGAAAATACCTGCTGTGGTGCGATATCTTTCAATAGTAACTATGCAGTGAAAGATCCTCCCCTGACAACATGAGATAAGCACATTAGAGCATCCCTCTTGTTATCTGACCAGGAATCTCCACAATATTGTAACTCATTCATTTGGATCTTACTAACAGTAAAGTCAACTTTCTCATCAAGGTACTTTAAACACTTCTGTACAATCCACCAGAAGCAAGGCTTCTTGCCTTGCTGGTCTGACAGACTGTAAACACAGTCAAGATGAATGGGTATATCTCACCTTACGAAGCACGTGGGTTTACTGATTTCCACATAAATGTGCATAAAATAGCATCCTATTAAGAAGAAGGAAAGGTGGCAGTGTTTAATATTAAAATACACAGTGAATTATGGAATTAAAAAAAAGACGTGTAAAATTTTTATTAGGTAGTATGTGAATGGCTTGGCTCTGTGACAGGTGGGAAGGAGGAACAGAACTGGGAAGTACTGCTCCACGGATCCACTGATCCATAGGGTGAAAAAGATGCAAAATTAATTGATCTAACTATCTGCAAAGGATAGTTCCACTGTGGTCATTGACCTGGGGTAGCACGATGTTTTGCAGTATCCATCTGTAAGGGCAATGCTATGATCATTTTCTGTGCAAATCAGAAACCTAGGAAGTATGCTTTTGTACATCAGCAAGGAACCCCACACCACAGAGATAAGCTCCATAGGAAGTAGCTGCTCCAAGGCAGAGATGTGCTTAATGAATTGAAATACATATGCAGTGAAAAGAAAGGTCTGGCAGCACATCTAAATTTACAGCTTAAGTTTAATTTGATCCCATCACTGTCTTCTCTTCCTTAAACAAAATTACCCTGGAGATGGACTTGTGAAGACTATAAAGAAAAATACAAAAAACATTTTTGTCGCTTTCCCTCTCTCTCTCCAAATGTCCTTGCTTCATATGAACACGCAGCTCCACTTTAAATTAATTTTCTGCCATTACATTACATTACATAAGAACTATGCAATTTCTCCAAGATACAGTGGTCTACTTTTTTTTTTGACAGTTGCAAATTAAGTATATTTTATGCCCTACAAAAGACAGAGTAAGAAGAGTATAATTTTAAAGTATGGTGGAAGCATGCAATTCTGGTATTACCAATGGAACTAGAGGATTTGTTTTTTTCTTAAAGTGAAAACGAAGCAATGATGCTTTTGTCCAGCACTGCTGTTTTGCACAAAGCTCTAGAGCAAACCTGTGGGGCTTCTCTTGTTCATTCCTTATTTTTCTATCAGCTTTCCAAATACCCATGTGGTTCATGAGAATTTTCTTCTCTAAATCTATCACCATTTCGTTTGAAAAACACCAGTTGGTCAGACAGGTCCCCACATGGACGGCACAAGAATAATATAGAAAATCCCAAATTCTGGTAGCATTCCTCAAATTCACAAACTTACAAGCAGAAGCCTTAGGAGAGCCTAAGTAGGGTTAAGTACTGGAATGCTAATTACTCAATAAAGTTTTCAATAATTCCATTTCATTTGTTACAGCAGCTGATAAGCCAAGTAAAACTGCATACTTATGTATGTATTTGTGTTCAAGGCCCAGCCGCCCTACAGAGGGACTGGCAAGCAACTGCCTTCTTCAAAGGTCCTCTGAGCATTCCACAGAGAGACAAGGAACCTGCTGGGCCTTTACACATATACCACCATGGCCTTTGACATGTGTGGAGTGATATTCACTTATATCAGTTCTTTGCTGGACTGTGAGCAAAATTTGTGAGAACATGGCTCTCTCTCTTCCCACACACTTACAAGACACCAGAACTACTGTTTCTCTGCTAGTCCACTCTGCCTAGTCTGATACTGAAATTTTGAAGTTTCTTAAATTCTATCTATAATGTAGAATGTATTTGTGTTGGTGCCCTGCATGTAAAGTTTCAATGAGATGACTGGCTGGGCATATCCTTCCTCCTCCCAGCTCCTAGGCTAGGTCAAGCTCTAGGCAGTGTCTGTTTATTCTTCTTTAAATAAATACATTAGGCACCCTCCAGAACAGGGTATTTAATGTGCTAGGCACTGCAGGGACATATAATCAGAATGCATCTTTCAGAAGAGCTCGCTTGTTTAAAATAAAGCACTGAGCAAGGTCAGCAACTATATCAACAGTTAGCTACTCTAAAAGGAAAGTATACTAAAGAAACCAACTTTCGAGCATGAAAATGGAAACAAGTTTCCTCAAGTATCTGTCATTGTTAAAACACTGGATATCAGCCACCAATAAAGGGAAAACCACAAGGCCAATGCTTGCTGGTGGGCTCACAGATGTACATTAAAGAATAGAGTAAAACCACCTAAACCCGTCAGACTTCACTTTTTCTTTTTTTTTTTTTTCTGAGAAAATACTCCAGTACTTCAAAATTTACTAGATGAAAGACAGAAAAGCAAGAAACTTCCTAAATTTTTAGCTGCTAGTCAGGGCACCTTCCTGGAACAGTACCACCCTGTGATCCTGTTGCTCTGCTAAGAATTATTCATGCACTTGATGCAAAGACACTGAAACAAAATGCTCTTACATGGCTCTTTCACTCTTTCATCAGTCCACGTTCCCCCAGACCACATGAATGCAAGAAGGTGGTGAGGCACAACCATCTGATGTATTGGCAGACAGCCATGCATTCAGCTTCCACAAATTGACCCCCTGCAGCCACATAGTGCTACTGTTGCTGAGCTGTCTGGATTGTTGCCTGCAATACATTTTCTCATATTTCTGTAATGCAGGTCAACACGGCAAAAAAAAAGTCTTCTTCAGCCATTGGTGACTATCCTGCTCTCTTTATGGCCCCAGATTTAACATTCAATGGAAGAAGCATTAGTCACCCTCTCCCTTCAGCTAAGACTTCATGTGACTTCATGTGACTTCATGTCACATCCGCTGTTTTTTAACTTCACTGATCACGACTACATACCTCTCGAACATCAAGACTAGATTCAGATGTCTGCTGAAACAGCTCATTTAAAATAAAATTGCACTCTCACTCTATTCTAATGTCGCTTGACCACAAAGATTGAGCTTTATTTGACATTTTGGTCTTAATTATGATTTATTAGGTGTGGGATGGTTAGACACTTTTTATCTCCATTAAATCTTAATGGCTACATTTTGCCTTTTCCTCATGAAAGAGTTCATGGAAATAAATGCAGTTAATCGACTCTGCTATTAAGTACATGTTGCTTGGAGATATAATAATGATACTTCAGAGTCGCTCCCACAATTTGCTATTGAGGAAATGCAAATTTCACAATCACATTTAAAATCATTTTTCACTAGTCAAACTATTAAGGTTTAGTTTCAAGACGGGAATTGTACTTAAAATTATCATCTCATGAATATCATGGGGCATGATTATTTGTAATAGTGCAGTCATTACTGATAAGGCACAAAGACTCTAAAATGCAGCATATTAAGCTTTACCATAACATTCTGTCCACATAAAAATGGACTTGAACCAATGAAATTAAAAACTTTTTTTTTTCCTAAAAATGATGTAGTGAATAGCCACTTTTTTGCTAAAATATCTTTTACTAGTTGAATGCCAAATTTTATGTGGACTGCTCACAACAGCAGAACTTCAGCCTAAGGAAAAGACAGTTGCTGACTCTATCTTCTTTTACACTTACTAACTGAAAAAAAAAAAACCCCACACACTTGCACAACCTCTAACTCAAAGTATACTATACTCCCAAGTAGGTTATCTTATTTCTTTCTACTCATTTACCTCATTTAGTTCAAAACAGGAGAAACAGTCCAATATGACATCCATTTTACAAGCCACACTATCTGCTATGCCCAGTAACATTTGCTTGGATAAACGTTATCATTCATAAAGGTCCTGAGCTGAGGACAAGAAGTGATAGAGAATCAGTAACCTTTCAAAACAATTTTTTCAAATTTCCACCTGCCTTTATTGCTAAAAACCATTTCAGTCACCACTTATTTGTGTACTTCTCTACAGACAATAAATAGGAAATTAAATTAGCTGCATTTTAAATTCCTAAACACGGAATGTTTTTTTGAATCTGCCTCCTCTCCTTAAAAATGCATGAGAAAGGGAAATACCTACTGAAAAGAAAACCAACAAAAATAAGAACATAGAAAACACTGAAATAGAGATCTAACAGAAATGTCAAATGCCCACATTTAAAAGCCCACATTACATCATTACTTCACTCTGACGGGTTTAGTACTGGCTGGAACAAATGAGTGCCCCCTGCAATGTTATGATAAAAAATATATATAAAGTGCAGGTGTTATCAATCTTTAAGTTCTTTATGAACATCAAGTAACAAAAAGCATCAGCAGCTCAAGGAGGTACTGGAGTTGCAATTTCAAAAGTGCTGAAGTGCAAATCTCATTGACCTGAAATCTGAGTAAGACCATGCAGTGAAGTTTGTAAACAGTACCTAAATAAATATTGCAGTTCCCATTTTGCAGATACAAAACTGACCTGGAGCAATTTCCTAATTTTGTACAATTGGTATTAGGCTTAGCTCACAGGGCAAAACAAGTAACATTTTGTGATCCCATAAACTGTTCATGCCATTTCACAACACGTACTTCATTATAAATGAAGAGATTAAGATTCCAGCTTTATGCAGATTAATGGCAGATTTACTTCATATTTGCCACAGATATGAAAGAACAGAATTACTTCGATTTTCTCTATTATGAGAAATGAACAAGTTGAAAAGCCTAAATTACAGGTAAGTTCTTAAGTTCTAGCAAACTTCCAGTTCGGTACTTTTGAAGTTATTGATGTAACTTTCATTTTCTTCCTTTTTCAAAAAAAAAAAAAAAAAATCAATAATGTATAAATTATGATCATTTGGTGATCATAAGAGGAGCATCACAAACCTGAACAAAACTTAGTTTCCTTTACACAAAGTCTTCCACACATCCTGTGAGAAGATACTGCACTCTTGGAGCACTACTCTGCTTTTCAAAGCAATGCACAGATGAGTAAGGAATGAACAATACAGACTTGGGATTTAACTATCTTCTATTCCTTCTAAATTACATTTTTTTCTTTAATTAGCTTTAAACACTATTTGAGCTCTTGCTGAGCATCCTGTACACTGAAAGATGCCCTTGCTATACAGCATGTTTTCTGTTTTCTGCTCCTTCTGGCAATCACTTTCATCCAGGATAGCCATAAGAGAGAAATTTGAAATATTATCTAAACAAACACTAAGAGAGAAAAAAGATCTTGAAAAATCACCACTTTTTCACTTACCATGTTGAACACAGCCATAGTTAATATTATAGCAGTGGTTGTCAATGTGAGAGTGATCCGTGGCCAAGGACGGTTTGCAATTATTCCAGATGACTTCAGGATCCACAACAGTGAAGCTGATGCTTTCTTGCTACATTGCTAAGTGCAATAAGTTTAAAAAAGGTAAAACAAATACAGCTTTAGTGTATTTAAATACTATAAATGGGTAGAATTACAAAGGCTTAAGATTATGGGTAGCATTCATCTTGATACATTGTATAGAAGCATTCAATTATTAGATTCTCATACGATATACAGATCAAGATTATATGCGACAATAAACACAAATTTACCTGCAGTAGCTGCCATAATGCCAATTCTGTTGATAGTGTTGTCATTAGCTCTACTATCAACAGAACCAAGCAAACAACTTGAACTCCCCAGTTCAAACTTCAAAATTTCAATAATGACTCTGCAAAACCTTTGATGCAGAGACAGAGGGCTTCTCTGGCAGGATGAAAGCCTTAAATATATCCTTGACAGTCTACTGAAAAGAAAGGTTTCTGGGTTCTTTCGTTTGTTTGGAGAATTTGTTGATAATTCATTTAAAGTCAAAGGCACCTCAGCAAAAATAAATAAATAAATAAATAAAATAAAAATAAAAACAACCTTTAATAAAAATATCAGAAAACAACTAATTATTCCATACAAAATCGAACTTAAGATTTGGCACAAAGAGTATTTATTGAACAGGAAATATTCCTTATATAGTGGCAAAAGGAAACAGCAAAACCTTCAGACTCATTTAACCTGCTTCCAGGAACACAAATCTCCATTCATATACCCGTAGCGCTTCGAGGCACAAGATGCTCATACAAAATAACAATTTGTGGCACATCCAACTATTAATTTCCTGAAAACTTTAGCACTGAGGAGATAAGGTTGCCTAGAAATAACTTGTGCTCTTTACAAATGTCAAACTCAGCTATACTGATAGTGCTGTAAAAAAGCTACTGAAAAGTTTTGGAACATGACAGCCTTACAAAAGTATTTGCTTTTTATCATCTGCTTTTCTCTGCTTACTTAATGCTATCAAAGATCACTATACATATTTTTTTCATCCCACACTTCGACCAAAAGGAGCCACAACAATTGACAAGGATACAGGCACAGAAAATCTGAGTCAAGACCTCAGGCAATAAAAACAGCCAAAGGCAGGACTTCAATGTGTAGCATTTATCTGTTAGCTCAGGATCAGTAGATATGGACATAACTCTAAATTACACTATTATTCCACATGTATAATGTAGTTTACATGAAGTCTTTGCCTTACTGCACATAAATATTTCCTTCTTGATTGCACACTATTTTGCAAAGGCCACTCTGTATCAAGCACTCTCTTAAATATTATTTATTGTATTTATCATTTATTATATATTATATATGTTGTTCAAATGTGAGAGCAACATGCTTTTATGCACCCACATAAAAGAAGTCATCTATCTGTGGATCTCTGGTTGGTTCTGTGTGTACCACAAATGCCCATATGCTGAACTTCACTACTGGTTGGACCTGCAGCATGGTACTGACAAGCTCCCATGCGTGGGAGCAGGACAGAAAGGAACTGCTGGGACTTTAATTTCACAACACTGGGGTCCAGAGGAGGAGGTAGAAACATGCCCTGGCTCCTGGAGTTCTGCTTTTTCAACATGCTCCAGCAGCTATTATTTTTTGCTTCAGTACTTTAAAAAACGTCTCACTATCAGATGCAAAAAATACCATAGAAAGATGTCTTCACGGTTTTCTAAGGCTAAGCAAAATAAATTGATGGGTTCCTTTGCACAACTGAACAACTTGTGTAATGTTAATTCCAAAGATAAAATTCAGTTTCACACAGGAATACCAATATCTAAATACATGAACCTTGAGCTGTAATAATCTAGTCTGATGCCTTGAATGCTGCAAATAACAGAACTTCACCCAGTAATTGTTTCATTGAATGCAAAAGTTTGTGCTGCAAACAGATACTGTTCTCAAAATAAGTCTTCTGGTTTGTTTTGCTGAGTTTTTCCCTCCCTAGATAGATGTCAACCGATGGACACTTCTCTGACTTTCCTCCTTTAACATCAGTGTTTCTAATTGCTACATTTGAACTTCCTTCATCTTTAAAATGTAGTCATTGAAAAAAGCACGGTATAGAATTGCGGAGATTATTTAGCTATGCTGAGAATTGCATTTATTCACAAGGACTGTTAACTGCTCGTGATATATTTGTACACTTCTTGTACACTTTTGGTACAGAACAGACTTCTGTACCAAAATTTCATGCAGTAATTCTGAATTTCCCTAGTTTAGAAGATTTCAGATCAAAATTGCTCTCAACTTTGCTAATGTATTTTAGGAAGGAGGAATAAACTGGACTGATTTTCTACTTTCATTAAAAAAAAAGAAAGTTTTTACGTTCACTGAGCAAGTTTATCACTTACAGAAGTACAGGGGAAAAAACAGTTTCAGGTCAGAATTTATCATTCAGGTAGTATGATTATCCATCAAGAGATTCCATTCTTCTAGCTGTTATTGCTAAAATTACAGATATTGCTGGCTCTGACCTGAAGAAAAATGTGACTGCTGTTAGATTGCAACTTAAAAATGAAGACTATAGATATTTTTTTCCACCTGTAAATGAGATGTGCACCAAAAGAACTCAGTGAAACATTTCCTAGCAGGCTGTTTAACACACAGCTCTTGAGTTCTGGAGGGGAAGGACCACTCTTTGGTACCTCTGTCACGCCCACCTGCTCTGTTAAGTAGATGACAGGTCTCTGGAATAGCAAAGAGAGCAGCCTAAGAGGTTAAACCAGTGAGACTAGTGAAAGGAAAATCTGTGACAAAATCCCGGTCCAAACTAAAATTTTAAACCACTGAGAAGAATTTCCTTGGAAAATATGAAAGAAAATACTGTTGATCAGTAACTCTACATATGATTTTACAAACGTGCCGAACTTCATTTCCCTTGTAACTTCAGCAGTTTAAAGCCAGCCCATGTCTGTACAACTCTGGCAGTTCAGTCCTGCAGAAAATTCAGGGAACAACTCCTGGCATCAGAACCGCAGTTAGGGAGTGTGATCATTAAATTCAGATCCATAAAAGTACTGGCAGAACAATGCAGATTTATTTTACTGATTCTGGCCTTACACCCAACACTTTTTTTTTGTAAATCTTATGCCTCATTTGCATACTTCATAAGAAAATGGAGAGTAAGATGATAGAAAGTAATCGTTTCTAGAAAGCATGCAAGAAGAGCAAAACATATCTCAGAAGCATTAGCTATTGTTTTTATTCAAAGTGGAGCTGGCAGAACATGGTTCAGGGTTTATAATTTATCAAGTAGAAATAATAGGCATTTGTAGTATAAAAGGTGACTAATGTATTACTTTTTCATCTGAACATGTTAAATCTGATATGACAGATATCAGATCTGCTCAACACGATTGTGACTAATAACATATTCTGAATATTCAACTTATTACAATGTATCCCATGTTGTATTTTCACACACAAAAACCTGGTGTGAGAACTAATTGTGACAGCTGTGTTGCAGATGAAAGACAGTGTCACAAGAGCTGTCACACTTCCTTCACATGCTAGCAGAAGTTGGAACGTTTGACTGCAGACCTCTTGTTTACACAAAGCCCATGAATCATATCCTCTATAGATCTGTCATTGTTCTTTTCATTCTGCATTCAAATACAACTTAACATTTTATTAACACTGATGTTGCAAAAAATGAAATCAAGAAAAACAAAAAGCCCTCAAATTTGGATTTTTTTTTCACAGACTTCTTTTTACTCAGTCTTGAAGAAGAGACAAAATTTCAGTTCCAAGGAACAGGCTGAGTGGTTGACAGGGAACGCACTAACCTAAGATTAGGGAGGGCTGATTTTGACAGACACAAGCTTATGCTTTAAGTACTTTGTAATGATCCTATTGTTGATTAAAGGGATTACAATACTTTTTAAATGACTACTGTAACACCAAACTTTTGAATTCTGTGGTACAACCTGTAAATCTAAGCCAGGAATTTAAAATCCTACAAAATACATGCAAGAGTCAATTCAACTTATATTGGACATAACTGTTTTTACTAACGCTAGAATACCAAACAAAGAGTTAACAGGAAAAACTAAACTCAGTACTGCGTTTTTAATTTTACCATTCTTTGCAGCGTTTATTATCCTTCACAAAGGATCACAATAAAATGGCTGTGAGCTTCAATTTGGTTATCATGTTCAAAGGAAAGAACACTGCACTCAGCCATATAAATATGCCTTCCAGCTCTCGGAGTTCAGTGGTGGTCCCTCCTGTGGTACTTTCCTCATTCAAGAAAATGTATAATCACTGTACTATATGCTATTTTAAGGTAAGACATTTTAAATCTTTCTTGTCAAAGCTTTTCTGCTGCACATGAAATGTTTAAAGAGCCACTGGCTTTGAGAAAGAGCAAAGCCGAGTGACTTTTTAAATGCAGAGCCTAAGGCACTGAGCTAAAGCAAGGAGTTCTGAATGCCACATTCTATTTTCTGCACTATTTGCTTATTAACCTGTCCCTGCACAGTTTAAAAGCAGAAATATTATTTAGAGAGTGACTGGAAACCCTGAAGTATTCTTTTGATGAGAATCAGAAATGCTCTCTTGGCTTCGCAGCACTTGCACATTCCTGGACACATAGGGTACACACTTTTGTGGAGAAGAGGAGGTTCAGGGGAGACCTTATCACCCGCTACAACTCCCTGAAAGGAGGTTGTGGTGAGGTGGAGGTTGGCCTACTCTCACAGATAACTAACAAGAGGATGAGAGGGAACAGCCTCAAGTTGTGCCAAGGGAGGTTCAGGTTGGATATTAGGAATAATTTCTTTTCAGAAAGAGTGGTGATGCATTGGAACAGGCTGCCTAGGAAAGTGGTGGAGTTATCATCCCTGGAGGTATTCAAGAAACTTGTAGATGTGGCACTGAGGGACGTGGCTTAGTGGGAGTGGTGGTGATGGGTTGTCAGTTGGACTAGATGATCTCAGAGGTGTTTTCCAACCTTAATGATTCTATGATTCTATAATTCTAAATAACACTACTGATTTAGTATGCATAATTGGTTCTTCTTTGGTGTGTTGTCTTGCACCCACCCTTGGGAGCCTTCTAGTAAGCAGTGACAGACACCACAAGTGTGCTTAAAGCAGGTTTGCTTCCAGTCTAGCGTTGGGGCCATGAAGCACTCGGGTCATTGACCAGGTTGTCAATGACAGCATCCCACATTCAACATGGAACCAGGTCCTCCAGCAATTAGCTGTCTACACACGCACTGCTCACACTAAGCACAGGTAACTGGTACAAACTTCCTTGCTAGTAAAGATGCATTGGGAATGTATGGTCCTGCAATCATAAAATCTTGGAACCATAAAGCATTGCAGCACATCCTAGCATCACACTGGAGGCTCATCTACCATCAAAGCAATAGGATGTAACTCTGTTCAGTTTCCCTGGTTTTGGTGGGTAGGGTGTTTCCCTGAGAAGTCTGAGCACAGTACCTTACTTAATGTTGATGCACCTGCCATTGCAGAGCCTCTGCTGGATCTTGCTGAAGCTGCTGAAGTGCCTCCCTGAGTTCTCCCTGCCTTCACTCACCATTTTTTTTTAACCTTAATTTACAAGCAGACTACTACTGAACAGTGAAACTGAAAGACCTTGATCTTTCATTCCTGTCTGCATAAGAGAAACATTCACTTTGGAGGTAAGATCCCAGGTTGAGAAAATAATTTCCAAGTAGTGCTTGTGCTGATAATCCTGTCCTTGCTGACAGGAATAAAAAATCTTGTAAATATCTTGAGTGTACACAGTCTTTCTGACTGTTAAGTACCAATGCCAATTGCTTTGGAGTAAAATAGTAATCCCTGCACACAAAGATAAAGATTGTGTCTCATTCTTTATATGGTGGTGTGGTAATGCAGCTAATAAATAACATGTTCTCCGCTAGAAGGGACAGAGTTGCTCACATATTGGCTGCACTTTCTAAAATGCTCTTGTGACCTCAAATCAGATCATTTTTCTTAACTGCGGAGCCAACTATTTTCTGATATTTTCTTTGTTGGCATTGTGTTATGCTAATTCTATGGTTCAATTGCATATTTAAGACACGCTATGAACATGTTCAGATAAGATAGTTGTTTTATTTTAACTTCTAATTTTCCTGGTTAGCTGAAGTAAAGGTAGGTAAATTGTTTTGCAGGGTATAAACATATGTGACAAAAAGCTATTCTACGTTATTGGAAAATAACAAACATTTACCAGGTTTCATTCATTTCACCCTCACTCTATGAACTTGTCTACACTTCACGATAGAGAGAAGAGAAACAGTAAATGTATGAGCTAAAGGATAGTCACTGTCTTCAATCTGTACAGAATTTGGGAAGGCAACCTCTCAAGGAAAACTGAGAGAAAGCCTTCAAAACTAATACAAATGTGTATTCTGCATTACAACTATGAAGATATATGCCAAAATAGACCTTTAAGACCAAAATTGTTCACAACCTTAAGATTCAACTCTCAGTGTGGTGATTATCGGAAATAAAAAAAAAAGTAACAAAAGAAAAGAAAGAAAGAAAAAGTCAGAGAGAGAGAAAGAAAGAAAAGAAAAAAATGAGAAGTAGAAGGGGAAAAGGAGAAGGGAAATGGGAAAACAAAAGGAAATGCAAAAGGAAAAGGAAAAGGAAGAGGAAGCATGCATAGGGACAAATAAGTAATTAGTATGTAAAAGAGAGAGTTTCAGGATATATGACAATTTTAGCTAGGATTTATGAAGATTTAATGTCCATGGACAAAAAACTGTTTCTGTGAGAATTCTTGGACGTTCCTGCACTCAGTCTGTTTGCCTGAGACTGATACTGGCTTACATGCATAAAAGATACGATCTGCAAGTCGGTAACCTTGTTATTTCTGCTACCACTGTACCACATTGTTTGATGGAAACATTTCTATTCTTATTTAATCACCACAGATCAACTAATAATAAATGCAAAGTGAAAGACTGAGCACAAATATCTTCTTACAGTATTGTAATTAAATTCCGGAAGAGCTAGTAATTTTAACAGTACAGCCTGCATTTTTTTTTCAATTACCTATGAAATTAAAATCAAACAGACCAGCTTGTTCAAAGTTGATTTTTGCCTGCCTTACTCTGCAGTGATGACAGTCATTTATAATCCGTAGAGACTGAGAGGGTGAAGTGTCAAATATTGAGACAAGATTAAAATGTAGTAAAAGCCGCATGTCCTAGTCTGAACTTAGATTTTGCTGGTCTTGCCAGCACTATGGAATCTTGTAACAGTCGTGTAAATATCTGACTACTGCCCTAAGTTCCTGGATCAGGTGCAGCTATCAAGATGGTAGTAGGTGGGTTCATGTGAGGGCACCTGGGAAAAGGTACGTAAGAAAGGGTAAGAAAGGATAAGAAACAGAGACAGAAGGAGGGAAGAAAATGAGGGAAAAAAGCAGCAAAGTGATTACCAAGGCTGGGGGAGGAGCAGATGCTCCATGGTGGAGCAGATATCCACACTGTAACCCGTGGAGGACCCATGTCAAAGCAGGTGGATATTTCCTGAAGTAACAGTGGTCCATGGAGAGTCTACACCATGGCAGTGGAAAAGTGTGATGGGAAGGAGAAGCAGAGAAAAAACCCTGCTTACTGACGACTCTCTTATGTCCCCTTGTGCTGTTTGAGGGAAGGAAGATGTTTTTGGGAGAAATTTCCCCAAGTCAAGTCTGTTTTGTCAGTGATAACAAGTGGTAAGAGATCTCCATGCCTTTATCTTGATCCACAAGTTGTCTCATCTTATTTTCTCCCCAGTTCTGCAAGGATGTGAGGTAGGTAGGAACCTCACCCTTATCCAGAGCTCTCCCACCACAGCTCTTTTGTCACAGTCAGGATCAAACTATTCTTTTTTCTGCATTTTAAAAAGGGATACATTTGGCAATTCTGAACTCTGTAATTACGTGCAGGTGTGTGTACACAGAAACATATCTACCGTTAAGCACATGCATTTTGGAAGGGAATCCAAAATTTACCCCTTGAGAAAAAGAGATGGGAAAAAAAAAAAAAAACAAGAAACAATGAGAATTAGGATGATAAAGCTTGATTTCTCAAAACACTTGCAATATAATGTTGAAGCCCAGATATTGATACTTGTTGGACTGACAATTTCAGGCTTTTTATTCTAGAAATAAAGCAATTGCAGTTATGGGTCAGATACTGCAACGAACATGTTACTGAAATATAACATAGTTTGTGACTGTGGTTAAAGCTGGAAAACACTACTTGGATGTTTGCCATACAATAAAAGATTTTAGGAAGAGGACATGGGAAAGATAAACCTACTAACTCTTGTTGGCAGTTTCTACCTCTCACCCATCACCTTGCGGAACTATGTCCATTCCAGTGAAGGAAAGACAGTGCTGCAGCAATTATGGTAAAAACTTACTTGTTGAAAGGCTTCTTAACATAGCTTCTGCATTAGAGCAGCTGAATTCATAAAGACAAACATAAATAACTCCTCTTCAAGCTGTTTAGGTTACAACATGGCATCTTGCAAGTCAACAGAAATGCAGTAATAGGTCTCAATTTCTGAGAATTGTATGAGACGTAGGTAAAAAAAACACAGATAAAAATTAGGTGCTAGACATTATTCAAGTGGCGTAACTCCTCAACTCTGACTTCAGAAATTTGCTTAGCCATCCATTTAAAAGCAGAAGAAATACGTTTGTATTCCTCCTAAGCTACATTATAAATCAAATCCCCATGACTGTTTACGTCCTTGATACCAGTTCACTGGCACTTTTTTATTTTATGCAGAAAAGACTGGCTTTCCCTTGAAGGATTTTTCTTTTTCATTTCATTATTCAACAGCATTACCCTGACTCCATGTTTTCCTGTTATGCCATTAACAAATAACAAATCAAGCACGACATAACATGAGAACTAACTTCTGCAATTAAGTAATAACAATGCCACACTCCAAGGATATCAAAATATTTGAAAATATTGTTTCATTATGCTTTAGATTAATTCCCTACCTTATTGCATAGGCAACTGAAATGCAGATTAATTACAATTACTTAAGAAACATATCCTGGCTACTTACAAGAGGAAGAGGAGAAACTAAAAAATCTCACATTTTTGCTTTCTTGTTTCCATTGCCAGACCACCTTTCCTTATTGTTCTACTACATAATGACTTAACTGCCTTTCCCATGTGCATGTTTTGCTTTTTTATATGAAGGTTCTTTCAGCTTTTTCTCATGGAAAATTGTGAAAATGCAAAGGTGGTGAAGAAGTGGGGATTAACTGCACCAGAGCCTTCAGAGGTAGCAGCAATGGATATCCCTTTAGTTAACTGGAGGGTGGAAAGCTGAATCTTTCATTTTTTTTTGTCTCTGGTAACATGGATTACAATGATAGAACCAATGGCACAAGACATTATGTTTTTCCCATTCCAGTATTTGACAACCCTCACCACAGGAAAATTTCTTCTAGTGGTCAGATGAATTTTCACGTGCTTTAATTCGTGTGCACTGCCTCTTACCCTGCCAGTGGGCATGACTGAAAAGAGCCTGGCTCCTTCATCTTCATTCCCTCCCATAAGGAATTTAGACAGACTGATAAGATCACCTCTGAGATTTCTCCAGCCAGAACGTCCCCACGGCGTTCCTAATTTAAGACTCCATTTAAGTACGCCAGCTTAGTGTACTGCTCTTTAGCTGCAGTCAATAGTTGGACGCAAAACAGAAACTGGATTTCACTTTGACTCGTGTCTGAGGCTTAGGAAAGTAACTGAGTGCTCAATTTGAAAAGGCAAAAAAAAAAAATTGGAACATGAGCAGAAACATCTTCTGCTGTGATGTAGTAAGTCACTTACTTGACATAATAAGAACAGTTTCAAGTAAGAGATAAAAGGAACTTAAAAAAAATAATAAGTAAACAGTGAACATAAACAAATACAGGAATAGACTTATTCTAGATTACATGCCAAATTCAAACTGCATTTACTTTATCACAAATTCAGAAATATTCTGTTCTTGATGGATTTATATGTTGGATCTATTTGAGAATAACTGAAAGGAGGACAATAACACTTGTTAATTAAATTGTGAAGTGCTAAAAGGTTTGCACAAATCCTGATTTCTCAAATTGAGCATATTACTAGGATCACTAATAGGCATTACAATAACACATGTACCACTCAACAGCAAAATCAGTACATTACTACAAAAATTCTGCATATCAGATTAAATTCTTACTGTGAAATGTTCTCTAAACTCAGAAAAGGTCTTCTACAATACTCAAAAATAAACAAATCTGCAGTGCCCCGAATTAAAGCATTTTTTACAAAAGGTCATCTCCTGCAAGAACAATAGCAAAAAATTTAGAAAAGTCAACCAATCAAATAGTAATGCAGACCTCTCAGAGGATCCATCTTGATGGGGGAAAGAATATCAATGTATGCAAAGCCAACCACTGCAGTGGCATTTTCTGTTTTTCAGATAAATGAGGACAATTTACACTAAGTTAGCAGGGACAAACCCATGTTCTCAGAGGCCTCTTGGTGTGTGTTATACTGCAAAGGCTGAGTGACTTGGGAAAATCTGGAGATCCCATTTAAAAGCAACTATTAACTACTAGATTAGGTTCCTTCAATACCTACCAAAAGCTGTCCAGCAAAGCAGATAAACAAAATGAAAGAGAGCAAGAGAAATGCGGCCCCGAATGATATTCCAAGAATAGATGTTCTGCAAGAAATAAGAAAACATATTAATTTCTTAGATACACATTTGTAGCACAACCTTTCTTTGTTTATAAAGCAGATAATGACACAAAAATTCCCATGTATAGCTTGCAACTTCCAAACATCAAAACCATGGAAAAACAATTTCAGTTCTTACTAGAACAGCAGGCATTTTTCCCACCTTTTTTCTTTCTTATTTCACACATATAAAAGAAGAGCTTTCAAAATAACACCATTAAAATTATACTTTTTTTATTTTTTTTTCAAATACTTACATAGGTATTATCTCTCACTTTGCAAAACTATTATCACAGATAGATAGTAATTTTCATACAAATATTTAATGGTAGGGTTGCATTAACAGCACCAAGGTTGTGTTTTTGTCTGTTTGTTTTACTTTAAAAACTGTGTTAAAGAAGAACCTTATTGCTGTATTTGTTGTTGATGATTTTCGAATAAGAAGAGTCTGCTAGATTTATAAAATAAAGTTGTTGTTGTGACGCAACTTCTCCCCAAAGGCAAGAAAAGCAATAGTGTGGGGGGATGGCGTCCAGTTGTCTGTGTCTTGTAGCCAGAAACTGTGGCACCTGTGATAACTTTGATGCTACAGCCTGTTAGCTCATTTCCTGAATGAGTAGCGATTCAACACCTCTGAAGACTCCATTTTGTACCATATCTGACAGGTTGGCCAGCTCTGAAGTATCAGAGGACAGGCAGCATGACAGGAAGAAAGACAACACCACGAAGAAAAAAAAAAAAAAACATCTGATTTATAATAAAAAAGAAAAATCCAAAACAAACAACAACAAATAAACAAGCAACAGAATTATCTAGACCTGAAATCTAGTCCTGAAATCACCCTTACTCAGCATTCTAACCGATCCTTTTCTTATGTACTCGAAATAGGAAAGTCTAGCCAAAATAGCATCGGGACTCAGTAACCAGAAGCAGGGATGCAGAAACAATCTGTGAATGCATACATTCTGCAAATATGGAAATCTCTCTATATGAACACCACAGCAGAGCATAATTGCTCCACCAGGAGCTATGTGAGAGCTACTTAGCACGGCTGCCTAGGGAAAGATGCAGTCAGACCTAATTACATTTATAATGCACGCCAAGAGGAGATGAGACGCTCTAGACCAACTGAGTTGTTTAAGGAAGGAAATCAGACACTGTCATGAAGGCCTTCACCTGAGTGTCTGGTTTCAGCTTTAACCACTGATTTGACATTTTTGCAAAATTTAGAAGCATCTCTCAATCACTTTCAGCCTCAGCAAATATCTTATTTCAACAAAACTTTTATGCTAGAAATATTGGCATGAAGATTTTGAAATAAGCTTCATATTCCTTGCTTTTTTTTCTACAAAACCATATTAAATATGACATCTTAAGTAATATGCATTCATTTATTAATTTTCTTTTAATTACTAAATTTTAATTAATTCAGTAATATTTTAAGTTAGCTCTTCCATAAACCTACGACTCAGAATTTAGAGATATTTTTAATAAACGGATACATCCTTGTTCTTTAGAGATGACATCTGAATTCAAATATATACATTTCAGATGCTACAATACTAAAAACAAAGGAGTAGAACTCTTTGGATCAGTTTCCTTAGACTACGTACAAATACTGGAAAATATTTTGATCTGTTCTAAGGACAGTATTGTAGACGTTGACGTATTTTCAGGAAAGAACAAAAAGGCATTAACTTCACAAATCAATCTGATGCCACACTGCTGCTACTAAGAGCATTTTGGAGAATTATTTATGAGCTTCCCTGCCAATCACACAGAGAATATGCTAAGTATTCAACAAATTTTGGGTTGATGTGAACAGCTGATGAAAACAAACAATTGGCATTTCACAGCCTGTGTTCACCTTGAAATGATGTTTCTTTTAGAAATCATTTGAAAATCCTTCTTGCTTTGTGTTGTCCAAAAATTTCTCATGAAGACTGAGATGCTAAGCTGCATAACAACATAAGTAAGACTACAGTTTCTACCCTTAGGAATTTAAAATCCAGTAACAGAGGAGAAGAATAGGAAGACAGTTAGCAGGCATGCTTTTCATGCGTGTAAGCACTCCCTATCACATATGTCCTTCGGTACTATATGTCCTTCAAAACTATTACCACACCCTCTCTGATGCACAAGATACAGAAAATGAAGTCGCACACCTTAAGAAATAATTTAGCCCAAGAACAGGCTTATCAGTTAAGTTTGGAGTGCTTTCTTGTAGAAGACATTAAGATGTTCCTGAGAGAAACTTGAGGGCAAGAGAAATAAAATGAACATACAGGAGGAAAGCTTATGCAAATAGTACTTAACAATGGGGCAACGGACAAGAACAAAAGGTCTGTGCAGACATTTTACACAGACTGACACAGATTGATGATGTTATCAGAGTGCACAGGAAAAAGGATCACACTGAAAGGTGAACAAGAGTGATTACTGGGGCAAAGAGAAAAGGACCAGTGATAGTTTTGTAAAACAAAAAAGGGTATCTTAGAGACCAGAGCGTCAAGTACAGAGGAAAAACAGTTCCAAGCTTTTTGCTCCCCACACCCCCTTCTCTTCTGGGAACAGCAGGACTTCTTGTTTCAGTTAGGCTAAGCTGAAATGATTTCATGCTGCTCCTCGAAGGAAAGAAGTGGGATGACGATGCTATAACGGGAGGCAAAACACTAAAAATTAAGTGCCCGCATAAATAAGCCTCATTTGAGGCAATGACCACAGGGAAGTCATAACACGCACTTACTTTTTCTCACTGGAACATTACAAAACCAGTAAACTATCCTTGCCTTTATTGTGTAGAGTCATAAAATGGAATCACCGAATGCACTGCATTGACAGATGCACATAAACTACTGTCACAAGAGCGCTCAGGATCCCATAAGACTGCTAACTTTCCACCTGCCTTCTCCCTATTCTTCAGTGCCCCCATTTCTGAAATGTCTGTTCTCTGTTATGATACCTGCTGGGGACCCTGACAGGAGAAGCCTTGACAATAATCTACTGAGGGTCAGAATCCAAACTTGAGGAAATTAAACATGAGAATTTCCCAGGCTTCAGACAGTTCCAACTCCAAATCATTTATTATTAACAAAATTAAAATGTGGAAATATTTTTCTGGTTTAATCAAGTACAAATATGTTTGGAATAATTAATTTTTACAAGGCAGTATGAGATTGGAAAAAATATATTTATGCATACTTATCTCTTGTTTGTAGCATATGAACTGAAAAATAAAGATTCATCATGAAGATAAATGCACTGAAAAATGGAGAAAAGAATGTATTTTTTCTCACTTCTGTAACTTTTAGGAAAATATGTGGCCTGCGGTTCAGGCACCTGAACAGACACAGCAGATTTCCTGAGCTTTCCATGATATTAACATTCATGTTTTTAACTGCTTGATTGTAAATTCTTCAGGTGATAAAATCATAATGAAGCAATTATACAAGACAACACTGAATTCAGATTTTTTTTTGGTAACTAATAGTAGCTATTTCTTTTTTTGATTTGACTGATGCCACTGACGGACTCAATGACTACGCAGACTAACTGCATGGCAGTTTCTTTGTTAAGGAAAAATAATTTACATATCATAATTACACTTCAGGGTGTTTTTTGTAGCTGTTGTTTTTTTAATTGGATGCAGCACAAAAATAGGCAGTAATGGTGCTTTTCTTTCTGTTGTAATGTCTCAACTTTTACACTTCTGCTTCCAGATGAGGTTTTTAAGTACCTCCTTTCCTGCCAAGAAATTCACCTGTGTCTAATAGGAAATATCACATTAAGACCTAAGCATCTTCCAGGGATAAGACGGATGATTGTAAGCTTGGTGTGACTCAGGACAAAAGGATGTAAGTTCTTAAACACAGCAGCCTCAGAGAGAGAGACAACTTGGGAAGAATCTTAAATGTCACCCCAATCAAATTCCCTACCTGAATAGCACAATAAGTACCTCCTGGTCAATAGAAATGTATTTTCATCAATTTAGCAGACTGCCTTTCAAAAAACAACACGATCAAATTCATGTTAATTGACAGCAACACTAAACAGAGAAGGCAGGATTCTTGCGAATTACCAGAGTTATTTCTGTCACCTGGTAAGCCACGAAAGCTAAAAAGACACTGAAGGCCGGCTCCAAGGAAATGATCTGCTGCGTTGTAATGGCACAATAAAGACACCGTGACACATCCAAGTCCAAGATACTGCTCTAATTTGTATTTACTAATTTATTTAAAGTTTATTGTGAAAACATTGCACTGGTTTCTAGACCACAGGAAAAATAAAAGCTTAATAAACGATTCCAGCCTTGCAATAAATGTCTCATGACCTTGGAGACATTGCTTATATTCTTGCAACATGCTGGATGTTACTCACTATCAAGTATTTCCAAATCTACTTTAAAGCAGCAGGTGGTGTACATGCACAGAAATCAATAATATTACACTGCTGCAAAACCAGATGCATAGTGAATCCATAAAAGTAAATTCTTCTCTCCATCTTCATTAAATCACCATTTAAAAATTCTGCAGAATTTTTAGAAAAAAAAAAAACCAGACAGATCTTTAAACTAAACAATAATCTGTGCTGTTTTCTTCATGTATCTGTGTTTGTTTTTCCCGGGAGGAAATAAAATCTGTAGCACTTGAGTCTGTTTGACTGGAGTTTGAACCTGTTTTCCAGTGAAGAACATCAAACTGCCAACAAGAACTGCTAATGCCTAGCATTTTCTCCTGCTGTTTTTCTTGCTTCTTACTTGTTATAGACAAGTAGACAGACACGTGTCTTCCTGATCTACATCCATGCAAGAATCCAGAAATAATTGGTCTGGAGCTAATTTTTATAGAAATTTTCAAATAAAGGTTGAAAGCTGGAAAAAAAAGCAGTGACTTTGTACTTCATTTTCATTACACTATGGAATGCTTTCATAAGACAATAAATAAATACACGCCAGTAAGCAAATCAAGAAAAATTATAATATAATGAAGGTAATTTCACTTTCAAAAAATACCCTTACATACATCAGTGGGTTTTTTTAATTATTTTTTATTTTTTTAATTTGAAACACGCACTGAGATTTTCCAACAGAGCTCCAGATGCTCTTATAATGCCTTGCTTTTCTTATTTCAATTTTTGCTTAGTTTAAATTAATTCAGCCCTTGAAGCTGAACATCATTCATTTGGTAATATCTGTTCTTTAACCTGCTTGAGCAAGGCAGTTGGACCAGAAGATCTCTAGAGGTCACTTCCAACCTCAGACATTCTATGATTTTATCCTCTTGCTTTTCCAATTTAATAAGCAGCCCTATCAAAGAACCATGAATAATTTACATTTTCATAACGAAAAGGATAAGTTATTGTATCTTTTGTTCTGATTTCAGAAAGACAGCATATGCTTTTACAATTTAGAAAACACTTTCCTTAGTTGAATATATTTCCCAAATGTTTACTAATTTTAAGTATCTGATATATTTTAATGAGGTACACATTTGGTTCAATATACTTAATAAGCACATAGTAAAATTAGTATCTTCATATATGGTAGATATTAAAGCCAAATCATTTTCATGACTGAAATCAAAACATAAAAGCAGATTTGTAAGCGATAATATTGGAAGAGACTAATTAGACCCATGTTTTGTTTTTGGTGTGTCACTAGCAAAGAATTTCCCTGCATCAATTCCTGTATTAATCAAAACACAATAAAAGGTTGTAAAATACAGTCACTGTGCAGAAGGACAAATGAAATCAGTCCCAAAATTTAACTTTATATTTTCTGATAGTGATACCTAAATTCAGAGTGATCCATATGCAGGATACTGCTGAACTCTTCACTTCTAAGACTGACCCTTTGTGGCCTATGTCTGTACATTAGAAACTAATGGGAAACTCTTTGCAAAGAAAATGCTCTATCATCTGAAGAAGCCTGTAAAACTTGATATGTTATAGAACAGGTCCGCAGTACAAAAATTCCTTCTGGCTTTGAATTAAAATAAAAAAAAAACTACTCCCAGAAACACTGTGCAGGAAAAAAAGACTGAAGAAATTCTGAATCACCAAGAATACGCAGTGTTGGCTTTGGAGACAACTGCTAGCAAACTAACATCAAGCGTCCGTTATGTAAACAATCAACAGCAAAATTCCATTTTAAGTAGTCTAGTAAAATATTACTTATTGGAACTGCCTTCCAATTTTCTTGGGCTTTCTAGAACATGCATAGGCAGAAAGAATAGCTAGTTTTGGTATACAAATATAAATTAGCTCACAATTATTCCTCTCATCTCATATAAATAAATTCTGATGGCAATAATCATTTCATCAACTGATGATATTTTGAAATTAGTTTTAAAAAGAGAAATTCTTCAAACAGTAATGCTGATTGTATGTAGAACAGAGCAGTGTTACCACAGCAATGTGTTAAATACAACTTATTAATCAGTCTCAATTCTGCAATTCACTTTATCCCACTTTTAAGTCCAGCGCTCACTTATGTTACATGCAATTGTAATGTCATAAATACATGCTTTGTATTACTTTTCTTTGTACATATGGATTTATGTCATCATCACACCTTTTTATTAAATACAAAAACTAAAATCAATGAAGAATTGATACTGATATCTAAGCACCAAGCAATGGCAGCTTTTAAAACTAGGAACAAGTACAACATTGAAAATTGGCTAAAATCCTCAGTCTTTGCCCCACTTTTTTTCCTTTAACTGATCTCTATAATCTGACAATTCAAAAAGCTTTTACTACTATATTTTGTACATTAATATGCAAATAAACATAGGAATGAATACATGTTAAAATACCACTTACTTTGGCAATACCAGAATCTGTACAACAAAAATGCAGAAGAATATGAGACAGGCACAAGTCACATAATACTTAAACGCAGGCAGAGTAGTTGCTCTGTACTGGAAAAAGAAAGAGCAAATATAATGAACACAATTTTCAAAGCAGATAAAACATCACCCAAATGAAATTCCAGTTTCAAGATCCAGATATGCACAGGTTGGTTTCAGCAATAGTAAGTTTCCTGTTGTTCACAGATTATCAGTATCCACTTACATAAGGACAGGGATAATCAGGCATAGTAGGGAAGCCCTTCACTTTTCAAAGGACATGAGAAATGGTTTGGTCTCGTTCCTCCTCAGAACAGGACTATCCCAAATTAATCATAAAAAATTTAATTAAAAATACTGTCATCACAGACATTTTAATTTTTAAAAAGTGTAAGTATTTCCATTATTAAGAATAGCTGACTATGTTTATACTATCTTTCTCAGTTATTAATTCCCCAAACTGTTTTTGAGTTACTAGTAAATACTGAGTGGGCTGGAACAGTTATAAGAAACTGTTAATGTCATTTTTACAGGAAACTCCTGAGTACATGAATCAACAAAGTGTAAACTGCTAATGATTTGTATAAAATTTCTTTTTCCAAATAGCAGAGCTAACTATCATACTGATATTTAGTGACGCTACATTATTACTTCAATGAATGTTTGTGTTAAAATGCCTTATATATCTACTGATAATAATAAAAACTTGATATTAGGAGAGAGTTGGTCCCACCTGTTTTGTCATGAATAAAAAAAAATACTATTTACTGTCAAAAACATCATTACTACATGATGTTATGATGTGGAATACCAATAATCAAAAATCATAAAACCATGACAATTTACAAATCTCTAATTAGTCTGTCTAGAAACACAAGAATTAAGCAGTGAAATATTTATCAGAAGAATTTTCTCTTATTTGAGATTGGTACGTCTAGATTGAAATCAATTAACTACTCAAAAGGAAATGACCTAAGTATTGGGTCTATTGAAGTTACTTAGCCTATCAAAGTTTATTCAAAGGCTAAACAGTTCCATGATCTGATTCATTAAAAAAAAAAAGTACCAAAAATTATTTCTTCATTATTATGTTCTCAACATGCAAACATCATAAAATAAAAAGTGCATGAGCTGTGCTTTCTAATGGTGGTGTCTTCGTGCTTAGTGTCAAGTTCTTCCCTTGAAACTGGTGCACTTAACTTCATATGAACGTGCAGAAACTGAGTTTAGCGACCCAACAGCCCTTTTTTTTTTAATTCTGTGACAAACTGAAAGCAATTCTTGCCACATACCTAACGGAGTTCCAAGGCACCAATATCACTATGCTTGATGGGCATGCTTGCAGCAAGTTTTGTTGTTCCATCTGTTGAATGTTTGTTATATCTCAATGGTCTTGTCCAACAATTTTGGACCTTGAGTTGCTGTTAAAATCTCAAAAAATTCCAACACACTTGTAAATTCTTTTCAGTGTTTTACACTTCTCCAGACATTTCCCAACAAAGCTAGGCAACTCACTCCTTAGGTTAAATAATTATTTTGCTTTATTACCTTGCAGTACTTTCAGGCCCTGCAGGGTGTGAAAAGTTCCTACTTAAATCAAAATCAGGCTTCCTACTGAGTTCTTAAAAGTCAAGATTGGACTAGTGAGTCATTAAAAGACAGAGAACAAAGACCTTAAAAAGCCAGACCTGAAAAGAACAATTAGTTCTTTGTCAAACCATAACATTCAACAGCCTAAAAGAGATTAGGCTCTTACAGGGAGCATCTACACAGCCAAATAACTTAGCTACCTAATTTTCTCCCAAATTCCAATTCCCTCACTGTCCAAACAACACATATAATGGTTTGCTCTCAAGTTCTATTTCAGAACTGATCAGTTAGTACCATTCACACTGAAATCTGTATGCGCTCCCACTCAGTGCACCCTCTAAACACTGTGGGTGAGACCACACCAGGTGTTGCTGCTTCTCTCTTATGCCACCTCTACACAGCCTTAACAAGCCTTGAAATTTTTATCACCATAATGCATTGCCAAGGTCATGCAACATGCCTTTGGCAGGCTGCCATAAGAACTCCATTCTGCTGAATTGTGAGAGGATGTGAAAATTATTTCACATGCTTTGAACTGAAGGCCCCTGCAAAAATGATTAATTATGCCTTTGAGCATCAAGTGAGACCCAGAGGACGCTTTTACCTCTGTCATGCAGTATAAACATAGTGTGGTAATGCTTCCCCTACCACATTCTTATCAGGTTAACTCATTTATAAAGCCAACTGTGGTCTGATCTACCTCTTACTTCGCTGAAAGACACCAGAACTTCTCAGCTATCAGCTGTCCTATGCTTACTGAGGTGAGGAAAGAAACAACTCTCCAGTCTTATTGCTCAAACTTTGTCAGTATGTTGAAACATACTCAAGCTCCACAAGGCCATAAAACAACAAAAAGAAAACTCCTGACTTTCTGGGCTAGTGGTCACAACAGTCGCCTAAAAGAGGGGGGACTTTCATTTTGATCATCACTGCAAGGACTGCAAACAGTATCATTTACTTCATCTGCCCATACATCTCAAACATCTGTTATCACGTATATTACTCATAAGAACATTTAGTGTGTTGTATATATACCAGATAGATATTTTTCTTAAATAACATTTACAGTATTGTTTCCCTAGAATGACTGTGAGCATCAAGTGCTTATGAAGAAAACAAATGAACTGAAATTACTGCAGGACTATCATGACTAGAGGTGGAGTATTTGAGACATGGTAAAAGGAGAAAATAGAAATAGCGGTGTTTGATAAATGTCTTTTGAGCATATAGGTAACTGAACTTAGGAATCCTTTGGCTCAGCATCACCAAATCTGGATTATCTAACCTCCTCTCATCTCTAGGACACTTGGAAAACTTCAAGAAATTCTAGTGAATTGCAGAACACTATAAAAATTGCCCTGCAAACAGAGAAGCAATTTTGGACATCATACTCAAAATGTTTCTACTACAAATGAGGCAAAATATTACTGTAAGGTTTAGGCACTTCTCACTGATAGGGAGGTGCTGTGGCCATGGCTCTGTGTTACAAAAGCAAGGTATAGTGGCCTCATTTAGGATGAGGTAGAGAAGGAATCAATCATGACTTTGCAGTGAAAATAACTTACTTCTTTTTCCAGAGTCTTATTATAGAAAAGAAGTGATATTCTTTGAATATCTTCAGATTTAAGCCACTGCCTAGAAAAGAAAAAGAAAACATTATAAATGATACAAGAATAAAGTAGTCCCATCTTTTTGTACTATTGAAATGCAGTAACATAAGAAAATAACTTAGAAGAAAGTAAGTTCTCGTGCTTCGGAACATAGATTATGGATCATAGTAAAATTGGAAAAGGATACTACAAATCCTGTCTCCATTTTGATTTCCATTGCTAATGTACACATGAAGCAAAAGTTCAGATGAGCTATTTTGCTATGGATCACTGCTAAGGACAATCAAGGGAGAGATTTACATAGAATCATAAAATTGCTCAGATTGGAAAAGACCTTCAAGATCATCTAGTCCACCCACAACCTAACCATACTACCCTAACTCTAACAACCCACTGCTAAATCATGTCCCTGAGCACCATATCCATAATTCTCACACTGACATTCCACTCATGTCCAAAATACTGTAATACAGAAGTGTACAGAAGAGAATGGTGCGCAGAGATGAAAACAAACCTTTCACAGACCACTGATATGACTTTCACAAAACAGTTTTAGGTTGGAAGGGACCTCTGGAGGCCATCTGGTCCAAACTTCACAGGCTACCTTTTAAAAGTATACTGTTATAATATGTAAGAATGGCAGGCAAATTACACTCCTATTCTAAAGGGAAATGTAAAAAAAAAGATTATTAAAGAAAGGTGAACTGTTTACATCTTTAAGCAGTGTCAGTCTTTGGACCATGACCTGAATGAGCTGTTCCCAAAGACCTAATCTGGTCTGTGCACATTTGATCACCCATGAAGTCACTAATGGCATTTAAAGCAAATGCTTCCTCGTACTCCCCACAACTATCTCACATTTTCAAGAGCTCAGTAAAATTGTACTGACTGTACTCTTTTAAAGTAGTTAGAGGAATTTCTAGGAAGCTTCAGTAACTCTGCATTTTTGCCCTGCAACTTCAATTTTTCATGTAGAAGGCAGCCTTGAGGTCATAGCTCTCTCTTGTGTTGTTTTTGTGAAAAAAGGTCAATAGCTGACTGTGCCTGCCTTTTGAAAAATCTCAGTTTCACAAACACTCAACAGTGATTTCTCACTTCAGTAAAAAAAATAGTTTTCAGAATCTTTCACTTTCAGCAAACGTGTTCTCCCCTTTCAAATCCATCTTCCAGACTTCAAATAAATCATTTTTTAAGGGACTCAGGGACCGCATGCCCAATTTCCATACCACCAGTGCTCTCAGCTATATATATAGCAGGCATCAGAAATAAAAGCAAGAGAATTATCTATCCATACTGACAAACTTTTTTTCCTACAGCAGAATCTCCAGAAACAGAAGAAAGAAGAAAAATGACATCTACCACAAAAAGGTGAGCAAGATTTAGAGAAAAGGTTTTGTGGGATTAAAAGCAAGTAAGTAGGCAAGGCATCATCCAGAAGACAGGGAAAATAGGAGAGCCAACAGAAAGATTCAGCCAGTACTACTGAGAGGTCTGAGATGAGGGACAGAGCCCAGCACAGACAAGCAGATGTGGAGAACAAGTTTAGGAGAGGGTGCATAGAGGGAAGGATTTTTTGGAAGAGTGATAAGGGCTGCAAAATCCTGCCTACTGTCTGACTCCCTGATGAGCCTAGAAGGTCCCAAAGTATCTGCAGATACGTGGGGATACACCACTTGGGAAGCTAACACATTTGTATTTGGATTCTTTTGCAGTTCAAGGAGCAATACAGACTCATATCCACATGGGTGCATGGTTTATAAAGGCCTAGTCAGGTAGACAATGTGTGTAAACCATAGCAGCCAAAAAAAGGAAGCTAACTTTCACCTATTCTATCCCCTTTTCTACAGTCCAAGCTAACTTTCACTTACTCAAGAGAATGTATCTCTTTAACATAGACACCTACTTATCAAATAGCAAAATAATTTCAGTTTATCTCTCTCTGTAGGTATGTATTTAGATTCCCATCCATCTACTACACATCCTACAAAAGTCCCTTAACCACCAAGGTGGCATAGCCAGGGCTAACCAATACCTCCAGCGCAGGATGGGCACCTAATAGCTATGGCACATGGCTGAAAGAGAAAAACTTTGTGTTCTTTGCTCCTTTTTTTAAATCTGTATTTCTCCTTTATCTAGAATAATAATGAATCAGAAACTCCTAACTTCCTCACACAGCTTCGCAAGGAGTGATGCCAACTAAATCTACTGCTCTCAATCATCCTAAAAGGCCAAGACCCCACTTCTTAGAGACCATGGCTTCATCTGCATTCCAGAAGATGGAAGTGAATCCAGAAGCCAGAACTGAATCCAGAAGCCCTGAGCCACCTTTGATGTGTGTACGCGGCACTTGGCAGCTTTGTGCAAAGATAGCAGAGTTGTGTGAACCAGCAGGAGAGCAGGCAGTGGTTGAGTCCTGAGAAAACATTACACAGGCACAAGTAAAGTTAAATTATTAAAAAAAAAATTGATTATGTTTGTGTCTGAATATATGACATTTTAATCTACTTTTTTTGTTTTCTGAGTGATTAACATTTACATAGTTAAAATATTATTGAATTAAGTTGCTGTTTGGGGAATGAACACTTTTCAATATTTGTTCTCAGATAACCAATCAAATAATCTAGCTTAAGTGATACATTCATCAAAGAGGGAGGCAGAGAATCTAGTTTTGGGAGGCAGCATCTAGTCTGTGTAATATGCAAAATCATTCCTAACCCGTCTGTGGTTCCCTGTGTAATTGACAAAATGAAATGAAGCTTTTGAAGCAACTTTTGTTTTATCTCTTTTATTCCTAAATATCTCTGAATTTATTCACTAATTAGGTAAGCCACAGATTTTCTGAGATTTAGGTAAGACAGATTCTCTAAGATAAAAGACAGTATGGTCATAACAAAATCACAGAATGGTTGAGGTTGGAAGGAGCCTCTGGAGGTCATCCTGTCCAACCCCCATATTCAAGCAGGGCCACTTAGAGCAGGTTTCCCAGGGAACAGCATAATTTCTCTTAATGCATATGTACAACTGTTGAGGATCAACCTGGCAGGCAGCTAAGCTCCGTGCAGTCGTTCACTCGCTTCCCCCTCCCAGTGGCATGGGAAAGAAAATATAAAAAAAAACCAGCAAATTAAAACTTGTGGGTTACGACAAAAACTATTTACAGACAGAAAAGGAAGAGGAAAAGAAGATAATAATAATGATAATAACACAACATATATTTACAAGACAAGTGATGCACAACACAGTTGCTCACCACCTGCCAACTGATGCCAAGCTACTCTTCAAGCAGCAGCTGCCCTCCTGGCCAACTCCCCTCAGTTTTCTGGATTTTTTTTTTTTTTTCATGTGATGTCATGTGGAATATCCTCTTGGCCATTTTAGGTCAGTTGCCCTGGTTCTGTACCCTCACAGCTTCTTCCATCCCTCATTCCCCTCATTAGCAGGACAGTACAAGAAGTTGAAATGTCCTTGACTCCATACAACACTGCTCAGCAACAATTAAACCATCAGTGTGTTATCAACATTGTTTTTCTCCCAAAGCCAAAACATGGCATCATTCCAGACACTATGAAGAAAAAAAAAACCTTTGGCCCAGCTGAAACCAAGACAACAAGATGTCTCTCTTTTGATATAAAACCATCATTTTTAAAGCTCACTTAGCTGAGTAAGTTTATCTGAAGAAATGTGAAAGCTGCCAAAATTTGCATAGCTGTTTTAGGCAAGTCTGGTATAATCAGAAGTCTTTGCCTCTCAGATGACTCCTCTTTCTCTGTATTTTTGTATGACCTATAAATATTGATACTCTTTTCTATAAATAATGACTAAAAATATTTTCCTAAAACCAAGTATCTTATAACAGGTCTATCAGATGCAAAAAAAAAAAAAAAAAAAAAAAAAAAAAAAAAAAAAAAAAAAAAAAAAACAAAACAAATGTGACATATGAGCATTTAATAATTAGGAGTAATACTTAGCTAATTAAGATTCTGAGTAACAGAAATACAGAGAAAAACATGCAATTCATCACTATCATTATCTGCATTTTTCTAGAGTAATTCTCTTACTTCATCAGATAAAGAAAAGAAACCTGAACACTTCCTTTGGACTGGTATTGATTTTTCTCTCAGTCTTATCAGTTCACCAGCAAACAGAGTACATCAATACCACCTCCAGCCCTTCCTAGGACACAGAAGCAATATATGCCATGTTGTCTTTCCCAGCCATTTCAATATGCTGTCAAGGATAGCCTGGTCTAAGAACTCAACCGAGCAACTGGAAGAAAGAGATAATAAACTACAAGTTTAGGGAAAGCTTGTAATTCTGAGGAGATGTTTCTGTAACAACTGTGAAGCATTTTCACATCATTCTGATTCCTGAACGGGTTATTTTTATGTCATGTTTATCTGTTCTCAGATGACACAATTCAGGAGAGCTACAGCTAAAAAGCCAAAAATACCTTTGTCATGAAAATCAAGGCAAGCCAAAACCTCTGTCACATCATGGTTCACAGGCAATGTCTTACCCCATGTAGTATTAAATGGTACTGTACATACATCTTTACAATGTGCAGAGCTTTCTGTCCTGGTGGCAGTGCTACACTTACTCTTTCAGATCACTCTGTGAACGTTGGAGGGAGAAACAGTACACACTACCTGCTACTACAGATTTCTGTCAAAGCTGAATGAAGGAGACAACAGAGGATAGAAACATACTTTTGAGCGTTAATTCCATCAATGGCCTGAATCATCCTCTCGTTCAGTTCCTCTTCAAACCTTCTTTTCTGTGATTTTGTTCTGAAATTAAAAATGTGATAAATTAAAATCATTACATTGTTAATAAACCTTAAATATAAGCATGTGCATAACATCTGGTCAACATTTATGTTGCAATAGCTTCTATAGGCTTCAGACACACAGCCTCCTAAGCTCTTGACAAAAACAATCTGCTCCACCTTTCCCTCTATCAAAAAAAAAAAAAAATTAAAAAGATTGGGGAACAATTAAGAAGAACATAAAACCTTTTAAAGAAAAAATAGGAGATTCAAGTTGAGAGAAAGTCCTCCTCAGAGGCATGAATTCCTGAAAAACAACAGAAATACGCTCCAATTCAGAAAACATTTATTGCAGCTATTTTTAAATATCCTTGTCAGGACTGCATGGTGACCAATAACACGCTAGTGCATAATAAACATTCCCTACAGAAAGTCTCCTTACTCTTCTTGTCTTGGAAATATTTTATTTTTATTAAGAAGTATGACCACCAATTCTGAAATGTGTTTTAAGTATATTCCTTTTTCCTCTTTATAACTTATAACACAACTGCAATGAAAAAAGGTCTTTTATTTTCACTCCACTCAGCATGAACCCAGCAGAGGGTTTGCCCTCTTACTACAGACATGATCAGTTCTTTCAGCAACTGAGCTCTCCTTACAGCCACAATATTTCAATTTTTGCTAGATTATATCTCTGTGCCTTCATAACTTAAAATTTAATCTTAACTTAATAACCATTTTTTATAATAAGTAACCATTCAGATCTGAAATTTGACTTCTAGCCCACCTGAATTTCTTAACCTACAAATTGAAAACTTTCAAAGGTAGAACAGAACTTCTTCTACATCAAGGTTTTGGGTTATTTCCCAATAAATGATAACTTCTTGCAGGACTCACAGTCACTGAGAAACCAATACTCATGTATTTTCAGTAACTTTGACCAACCCAAATGAAACTGATTTCATGCCAATTCAATGCCGCAGAGATTGGGTAAATACGTGTTCGCAGCTGATTTTTCACATATGGACCATTCTGCCTAGGAGAAATAACCACACAAGAGGAGACATCATCTAATTACACTTAGTGTTCTTGGCATATCCCTATCAACATAAGTATATCATGTAAGTTGGTAAAATAGACTGCCACGAACAGAAGCCTACAGTCAGGCTTTGAAACTCACATTTTCATATTCTAATAAAACACTGATTTTCAGAGGGCTTATCCTCATTTCAGCTCTATCCTCTGGAAATGACTAACTAGCATATCTAAAATTTTAGCTATATCCCTCAGTATGGACAGAAGACTCCAGTAATCATTTCTAGAAACTGCTCTGCTAACATGCTATCATCAAGCATGGCAACGTTTGTACCTGCTCATACATTCCGGAATGTACTTCTTACTACTAGGCTGACATACGTTCTCTGGAGATACTGTCCAAACACAAATGCTGGGTTTGAAAAACAGAGACTGTGTTTATTAATATAATGCATACTTGGTCAAAACTTGTTCAACTTTTGAAATTTAGTAATATTTCATGTAATTGCACAGCTCCCACAGTACCTGTGTTTTGGTTGATGAGATGTTTACCAAGCAGAGAGATGGGGAAGGAGCAGACAGAATGAGTTGTCTGCATAACCAAAGACTATAAAAACAGAAATTTTTAAATGTTTCTTTCTTTTTTCTAGTATTTCCAATGTTTCTTAAAATTTTTGAAATAAAGACATTATCTAAAATCTGATCAGGTCATTAAAATAAAAATGAACCATTTCAGCTTCCTGACAGTGTTAGGCCTGTTTTTTTAAAGAGTAGTCATTCTTTTCTTGATTTAAAATTCTGACTTTTTTTTTAAGACCTTTTCTCACCATGTTGGCCTAGTCACTGAAATAACAAACAGGAGAACGAAAAAACTGTCGTGATTTTGCAAACATTTTGCATAGCAAAAGTACTAGAGAAGGTCCACAAAATACTACCGCAAGCACACTATAAACTTTGAAACAATAACAAACAATGCAAATACAAAGCGATTAACAAAATACTCCTTTTAGTACATATTATTAGCTGTTATAACACAACTCTAACTCATAACTCACTCTATCTCCTCTCTTAATTTTCCTGTACGCCATTTTCTGCATACTGAAAGAACAAGTGAGATGTTAGCACAAGTAAATAGGAGGCCCCTGACATACTATTTCTGAATAATGCTTATTTGTTAGTAGGAAGTGTATTCACAGTTCTTAAGTAAAGTATCTGCAAAATCTGTTTTCATAGCTCTTTTCTATCTGTGAGGCATCAGTTCAAAAAGTAGTCTGGATGATAAATTGCCCTCTCTCTTTGAGAGTATGTCTTACACCTATAAAAACGCGTATGTATAGATGTATGGAATTTATGTGAATAATTGATATTTTTTTAAAAAATCAATTTACCTCTCTCTGCAGCGCTGAAAATGATACTGCCCCATGGGAACATCCTAATGAAAGACAAAAGAAAATAACTTGTAACTATAATACACTTTGACAACATAATTAATGTGAATTCACTTTAAAACTAGTGTTGAAAACAGGGTCAAGTAAGGAGAAAATTTTCCAATACAAATATTTTTAGCATTAGATTAAAACTCTTAAAAGAAAAATCCAGCCAATGGTGAAGATGGAATGATCCGGAGACAAAGTGATCCATCATAATAAGCAATGAATTACTAATACAACCACCCGAATCCAAAAATGTTTTTCTTTACTAGAAAGTTACTGCTTCAAAGTAACTGTTATATATTACTGTTGTAATATAGCCCAAACTCCTGCCAGCTTCAGCAAAAAAATAATATTAAGTGTTTCTGAAAAAACAGTCCTGAGTGGCCAAGTACAGACCATGGACATTATTATTAATGGTGAGGAATAGCAGCCATCACAACCACATTTATTTTGTGATTAATAGTGACAGTTGGGTACTTTCTGTAATGAGCATGTCACAGTCCACATTCTGATGCACTATATTTATTGAACAAGATTGGTTAGGTGGCTCAGTCTTGTGTTCTCATATATAATGGAAACAGAAGTGAATGCCAACGTTGGGAACACTTAGAATTTATCTCTAAATTTGCACTTTTTAGAAGCAGAATATAATGCAATGTGCAAGACACAAACTGACTGCATCTTACTGACTGCAGTAAGACAGTGATGACAAAATTAAAAAGATATATTTTCTGTTCAGTGTAAAAGATGTGATGCACAATAGTATTTAAAACTCAGGCCATTAGCTTCAGTTTACAATTTAGTTAGTGCACCTTCAACAAGTTGACGTTACAGTAAGCATGGATTTGGTTCCCAGAGATTTGGTTCTTAAAGGGTCCACTCCAGGTACCACAGGAATATTCTGTCTTCACAGCATTTGCCCCAGGTTTCGCCATGTTCCAAATGCAGTATGTTGCCAAATAATCATTAAATCTCAGGAAATGTCTCCGTACGAAAAGTACCTCTTCCTAAAGGTACTGCAATCTGGCTTCCCGTTCAAATCTGTTTCCACAAGGTGAACAGCAGCCATTGTACATGCTGTGACTGTGGCACAAGCTCAGAGGGCAAAATTGTGCATTTTAGTAAATATATTTGAGTTCTTATGATTCAGAGATGCACTAACAGCAAGATATGGCTCTTCAGAGTCTAATCCAAAACTCACAACCCAATGGAAAAGCTCCTAGAAGCTTCCTTGGGCTTTTGTCCAGTACAAATGCATACATCTTCCTCTACCAGAAATAACCCTGTATTTAGCAGTGAGCACCTTTGTTCTTTCAAATACTGCTAAATTGTATGAAATGACATAAGTAGGCCCCTACTGTTGTGCTAATCTTGCCGTTTTCAGTGGTCATGCTGTCCCTGTGGTGCAAGTGTGCAAATGGCTTGGCTGCTCCCCAAGATTCCAGGTACCGGGTCATGCGGACAGAAGCTCTCATTTTGGCTCCATCAAGAGTATGTCGAGGTCTAATGTGGTGCTGAGGACTTCGCTTCTCTCCCTGTTTGACAGAGAATAAAAAGTGATATCACACTTGGTGTTCATTACCTTCAGAAGCACTAATGCATCATCTGCTACCACTTATCTGCACGCTTAGGAACTTAAAAATGGAGAGAAGCTAAGAACCCGCAATTCCTAATGAGATTGCTGGGAAATATCAGAGACTTATTTCTGAAGAGCGGGAAAGATCTGCAATGCAAACACGCATTTGAAGAAATCAGTAATAGCTCTGATCAATATATTATGGTAGTGAATTATTCAACGAACAGATTAGTGGTCCTGCTCAAAAATAACTAGGACTGGCCACAAACAAGAAGTACTACTAACCTTAGGATTGATTACAAAGTAAGTCTTAACATTATGCTCTTTCAGATATGGGTCCCTCACATCTCCATCCCCATCTTCCACTTTGTAAGCTCCATTCAAATGTGCCAAGGTGACTGAAGTGATGTGAACACGGCTGAAATTATATTTTAAAAGAATGACAGAATCACAAACACTGACCAAGAGTATAACTGGAACCTGATCAACCTCATTTTTACTAGCTTTTTGAAATATTTTTGATGCATTGCTTACTTCATTTACAATCTCTGTAATCTCATTTTCAGGAGTTCTAATGGACATAAATCTAATGGTTTCCATTGACAAAAATACTCCTTAAGGAAATGCTATATATCCATTTCTTTAAAGACAACACTAAGAATTATTCAAGGCTTCTTTATGAGGCTTGATGACCAAAGATGTGGTACCCACATGTCTCCACAGAACAAAAACTTATGTGTACAAAGGCTAAGAGAGAAGCCTCTTACCCTGGGACCCCTCCAGCTTCCATGTGATTTGCTAGAGTGACATCATGTGACCACACATCGTACTGCCATTTCTGTAGCCCAATAACTCCACAAAGCACATTTCCAGAGTGCACTCCTACACGCATATTAATATCAACTCCAGTTGCGTCTCTCACTTTCCTGTAGTTGAGAAGAAAACTCACGTTAATAAACATAATAAAGCTTTTGCTTTCATTTAATTTGACAGACAAATTAACAGGAACAATGGTGATACTATTCTTTTCTTTTTAGCGTTGGCTCCATCTTTTCTGTGATAGGAAAATTTTTTACATATTACCTTTTCTATTATGTGCATTTACAAATATTTGTACCAAACGTTCATTCCCAAATCTGAAGCTCTTTCTTTTGTATCCATTTGAAATTATTTGGTAGGACTGAACTATGTAGGGGACAAGTTCAGTCTTACAGTAGAACTTAACAAATGTTTTCCTAGAGGCAATCTATGGTTTGGTTTTTAATGCAGCAACAATCTAATGGATATTTTGGAGAGCTGGAATTACTGTTACATTAGTTTCCACCTGAAGATCCTAGTATCTAGGGTAGGGACAGGCTTTCTCGTATCTGTTGCCTTCTTGCAAATGGTTCTCCTGCAAGAGGAAGGATGAAAAATGCAGTACCTCAGGTTTCTATACAAGCAGTGGCTCATACAGTTTTTAGGGATATGGGCTTAATGTCCTTCAAGCTATGGAAAATATAGGCTCAACAGCCTTCCACATGTTTGTTGAGTGCCCTACCCAACAGCTTGCTGTGCAGAAGGTGAGAGGCTACCCTCACCACAGATACTACATGTAAAGCTTTCAACTTTCCAGTGACATTAGACAGAGTTGAAGTATCTGTTCATCCCAAATCACAGAAGAGCCCTACACATAAGGCTGGTATTAATTACCTTTAATAATAATAATAATTACCTTATTATTACCTTTCCAGAAGAGGTACACCTGAGTCACAGGTGGGTGACTAAAGTCAAACAACTGGAACATTTTCATCTGTTATACAGGTACCTAGCTACATATTCAGTGAGCTATCTAACTAATTCATATGTCTACAGATGCCATTCTAAGAAATAGGAAGATCATATTACTCTAACTTAATTGGATTTATGAATTTAAGGCCCAGCTCGTGCTGACCTAACTGTAGCCAGTAATAAGGAACATGTACTCACATTCATCTTGGGGGAATTCCATGTGTTGATGGAAGTAACAGCTACACAATAATAAACCCAAATGGTTTCTGCACATGGGTCAGATTCATAGTTCTAGCAATGCCTTCAGTCTCAATGATGATACCTACCTGCTCTATGCCTCCAGAATTACAGAATTAAACTGGCCTTTTTTCCTCTTTATTGAAAGGGGATATAGAGCGTAACAGTCTTAATTTGATAGGGTAAATGACATTTCTAATCATGCAAGTGCTCTTTTGCTGGAAAGTGAAAATAACAGGGACATTCCAGTTGGATATTAGGAAAAATATTCTACTCAGAAAGAGTGGTGAAGTATTAGAACAGGTTGCCCAGAGAGGTGGTGAAGTCACCATCTCTTGGAGGTGTCAAGAAACATGGAGATGTGACACTGAGGGATATGGTTAGTGGATATGGTAGTGATGTGTTGATGTCTGGGCTAGATGATCTTTCCAACATGAATGATTCTATGATTTTATGAAGTAATCTGTTAAACTGTGTTTTGAAATTATTGAAAAGTGAGAACATTTTTAAAAGTCTCTTCAATCTCTAACAAGTTTTATTGATACCTCTTTTCACTTTGCTATTTTACTCTGCTCTCCTGTAGCTGACACGCTTGAAAATGGACTGCTTGTAAATAACCACTTCACAAATGACAAACATGACTTTGTTGTGCACAAGCAATATGATGAAATACAAGCTTAACACTCCAGATAAAAAGTGTTTTACAAATCTGGTCTCGGTGGAAAAGGAACATTTATCCTACAGGAGGGCTTTCCAGAAGGCTGCCCTGCCATATCCTGTAGAGCAAGTCACAAAGTCTGCTGTAAAATAAGCTCTCAGGAATTAAGGAGGAGAGCTTCCAAATTGGTACAACAACCTCATCCAATACTTTCTTTCACTTTCAGCCCTCTAAAATGGAATTCATTTCACACTATCAAATCAAAGACAGCCTTTGAGAATCTGCAACAGAGAAATATGTAAATTAGAGTCACCAGACAGAGAAGGAGATGGAGTACAGCAGAAGGAAGACAGCACATATGTTCAACATATTTTGCCCTGAGAGATGAGTTTTAGCCTTAAAGCACCCAGTTAAGGTGGCCAGTTCTCAACATGCAGGACTGGTATCTACAGCTTGACAAAGTGAGCACTGCAGTCCTGGGCAAGCCGGCTGCGACTATAAGTAACATTGACTGGATTTGTTCCAACATGGAGTAGAGAAGTAAAGCAATTCATCAAGAGGATCGTTAACATGTTTAAATAGAAAAAATCCATAGTCTAGCAAGGCTGATTTCCTCAAAATGGAGATACATGCAATTCAGAAACAAGAATGCATACAGCTTTTTACTTCAGATCACTTGACAATTTGGTATAATTCCTTTTTTACCTCAAAGAAAACTGGAATTGCAACTATATTCAGGTGGTAAAATCTATACAGAACTTTTCATCTACACAGCCAACAGCTGAATTTAAGTAGCATATAATAAGAGTTCAGTTTGCACTTCAATGATGGAATGTAAAAAAAACCCTTGTACCTGGCAAAAGGATATTTTAGATGAGTAAGTTCACAATATATCATGTTACACACTTTCAACAGCAAGAGTACTACAATTACTACACTTCTTCTAGTTCTAGAGGACAGAGAAGTGGCTGCAGTCCTTGACATAGTATTTTAAAAGCATCTCAAAACATACAGTACTGACTCCACTCATCTTACGCTGATGCAATTAGGCTGTGATAACCCAGGCACCAGGTCCACAAGCATTATGAATTCTGTCTACAGAAATTAAGTTAGATCAGACAGTGCTATTCAATTGAAATATAATTTTCTAGACTATAAACCTGTTCTTACAAGGAGGACCTGATCACCTAGCACTAGCAATGACCATGTCTGATGAACTGAAGGACTGCTCTCTGAGTTCAAGTAAAGCATTGCTTTGTGATGTGCAAAATTATACTTCTAGTTCTTTGGAAAAGGCAGTTTATGGCTTTGTATTGTTTTTCTATTTGCCTGTAACCTTCCGCATTTTTTTCTTCAAAAGTGAAAAAGGAACAGGAACTCCAAGTGAATGCTTTTAACGCACATCTATCACATAGCACCTGGATCTTTTGAAATGCAAACCAAAAAGCCCTCATTTTCACTGAAAGTCTGGGAAAAAGAAAAAGTAAGACACGGTAAAAATGCCAAACCAATGACTACGGTGTTAGAACTTAGGGACGGACTTTCTTTTAACTACAGCTCTAGTGAAAGGATGTCAGCTTTAATTCCTAATATGCTAGAGAAGGATTTAATTATAATAATGCTGCTCTTTGTATCTAAATAAAAAAGAAAAAGCATCCACTGAAAGGAATGGAGGGAACTATCTAATCTGCAGTTTTAATGCTAGCCAAGTAGAAGTACTGAAAGTGCCATAAAAATACATTTCTTTGGACACAGTGTAAGGTACAACCATAACAGAAAGATCCCTAAAGCAAGGAGATGTAAATCCTCGTTTAAAATACCACACCTTTTCAGTGAAAAACTGAAAGAGGAAAAAAAACAATTTCAATTAATCAACAAACTCATACAGTAATTCTACTGGACTGAATCACCAGACTAAGCAACTGAAAAAAAAAATCCTCTTGAGGCTATAAGCACAAACACATGCAGTACATAAGGATCAGAGGAATTATTTTTGTATGCCTGTTTAGTTAACCACTGAGATAACCCTGTTCAATGTGCCTTTCCATTTCATGATAAGGTGCAAACCACACATATTTCACAAGTTTTTTAAACCAAAGTCAAATTGTTACAAAAAACAAATCTAACGGGTGACTACTAACTACCCAGACCTCCACATGACATCTATATTTTCAAAGTGAAGGTCACATAGATGTACTATAATTTTAATCAAAGGAACTGCTTTCCAATAGAAAAAATATTTTTTGCCACTAACAAATTTGCAACAAGGAAGCATTTTCAGTATTTTAACTCTTCAGATAAAAACTTCAGGTATGAATTACAGACAATGAATTATCTCAATTTGGTTTTAAAATAAAAGTGGAAGATTTTTCTACTGTCTTTTCCTCTCAAAAAGTTTTCTAAATAAGACAGTAGAAACAGACCCTTGCTTAACAAATAACCTATAACACACGGATCTGAAGTTTCTCGATTGGTAGACATAGGACCCATCAGCATGATGTGCAGACATCCATACAAAGTTTAAGTATCTCCATGCTGAAATGTGTCCAACTTCAGTGGCAGAACTCATCAAAGTCAGGTAGCTTACAAGAGAATTATTTCTGTGCTGCACTGATAGTTGAGGTACCAGCCAGGAGAGGTAAGGGGGAGTAAAGCTGTCCTTTTGCATGATGTCTTTGAAGTCCCATTATCTTCAGAACGGCCTATAATCTGTTCCCCATCTATTCCCCAGTAATGAGATAGAGGATTCCTCAAATATGTCTGAAGCTGTATTCTCAGACGTCTTACAGTGGTGACCCAACAGCTATGGCTATTTTTAATTTTCACAATCACACCAAGCCTCCTGTAATTACTTCAGTTACTTGAAAGAAGTGGCAACTGCCATTTCAAAAGAAATCACATGATTCTCACATACTTTGTCCCAAGACAGAACAAGTGCAATGATTATGGGAAAGAAGTAAGGGAGAAATATAGGAACCCACAAATCCAAAATACTGTTGAAAAGGGCAGAATTCTAAATGGGGCCTTAATGCATTAACTGAAAAAATATATAGAAAGTCTTCTCCTAAAAGTATTAATTACAGAAAAGTTGAAACTAAACCTAAACCTCAAGTAAGACATGCATATCTAATTGCTTATATAACAAAATGGAAGGTAGGCTTCTCAGCCCAAGGACCAGAAACTTGTTAAAGACATCTTCAGCATACATGTTCAATATCACTGCATGCTAAGTGCTTGAGGCATCTTGATAACATTTTTTTTTAGTGGCAACCACTCCTGACCAGCACAATTCCAAACTTAAAAACCAGGAGCTCAGGCCTTGAAGAGAGCCAGCTGACTAACAGGTGGGTGGCAGCATCATGACTGTGAAGAGCAGAGCTTCCCAAATAAGCGATGGCTATATTTACCACCATGTCATCACAGAATCAGACTAGTTGAGGTCACAAAGAACCTCTGGAGACTGTCTAGTCCAAACCTTGCTCAAAACAAGTCAAATTTGAGCAGGTTGCTCGGGGCTGTACCAACTGGGTTTCAATTATTTTTCCCATGAAGGAGACTCCACAACCTCTCTGGGCAACCTGTGGCAGTGCTCTGCCATCTCCAAATTAAATAAGTGTTTTCAGAGGTTCAGAAGGAACCTCTTGTGTTTGTGCCCACTGCCTCTTTTTCTGAGACTGAGTGCCACTGAAAAAGCCTGATCCATTTCTTTTATATATCTTCCCTTCAGGTTATTACATGTTTTGACAACTTTCCTCTGAGTCTTCTCTTCTGAAGGCTGAACAGTCTTAGCTCTCTCAGTCTCATGAGAGTTGCTCCAGTTCCTTAATCATCTTGGTAGTGTAGTGACTGGATAGACTGGCATAACCCAACATTTTTCTTGTCAGAACCTGTACTGAAACATGCCAACTATAGCAGGTCCGAATGTTTCAACCAGCAGCTACAGGTAGAAGGAGACAGAATTTTTATTGTTGAATACTGTTCATCTAATTAAATCTCAGCACTTACTTAATGGCTTCACACATGTCCAGTCCCATTTTCACACAATTCTTAGCATGATTTTGAAGAGATATAGGTAGTCCAGAAACACAGTAATAGCAGTCACCTAGAATTTTAATTCTCATACATTCATTTTCCTGGAGGAAAAAGATAAATCAGATGATCACTTTCAACTTGAATTACATATACTGTGCTACTGCTAAAAAGACCGACTTAAGTAGTATTATCAAAACTATTATGCTTAAGTCTTTTTTGGTAGATAAGGATTTGGCTTGCTAAAAAAGAAGCACTGTCAGAGAGTTCTGAAGTGGTGATTCCTCCACCTGCTATGGTCTTTAATGGATTAAACCAGAAAGAAAGTTCACCGCAAAATATGCATTACACCTAAGATTAAGGAACTGAGGTGAAATATCATATACTTAATTCAAATAAACTTGTCTTATTTGAAATATAAAATCAAAAGACCTACTCTTCCACATTTACATCTCTGAAGACAAATCATGAAATATCTTCTGAAACTAGCAATCATAATCTTATTTTTATCTTTTATACCCTCTTTAAGGCAATATACTGTTTTGCGAAGTTTTTTTTTAATAATCAAAGCTGGACATTAGTTTTCAAATTAATAAAAAAAGAAAAATTTTGTCTGTTTTAGCACAACAGTCAACACGAGATCAAGTTTGATGTAATGTTTATATTTGAACCTTTTATTGAGTAATCAAGAGGCTATGGTCAGTAATTAAAATTACTTTGATCAATATTGTCTCTCTTGTTATCCAGTCTCTTAAATGCGTTTCCAGAGAAGAGAAAATTGATGCAAACATTTTTCTATCTTGAGTTCTTTAATCTTTGTAATGGTCAAAGTGCTATTTAAAGGGTTGCTTGTCATCCATTAAGCTTTCTAGGGCTCCAGGATCTGTTTATATTATCCTATCCGAGAGAGCTTTCTTGGCTTTCACAGACTGTCTCACAGGAAGAAACACACTGTTGCTCAAAGACCAGGGACAGATTTTTAATTCACATGGTTCAAGACTAATCTTCTTGTAAAAGCCTCAGAAATGCATCTTCTAAAAGGAAGAATAGCACTCAAGATGAAGAAATATTTAAGGACTCGGATTTAAATTAAGTATTGAATTAAGTATTAAATTGAGTATTTAAATTAACAGTACCAGTCCAGTAGAAACTCACCTTTGCAATCTGATCAAACTTGCCAAATAGCTCATTCAGCATGTGCACCAGTTCTCCTGGCGAGCAGTCACTGGCCAGGCGAGTGAATCCCACAATATCAGCATACAAGATGCTACAATAGAAACAAACAGAAACTTCATCAGCTTCCTTTTGCAGAACTTGAATTTATCAATGAACAGCAAAAGCTGAAAGTAGGCATTCAGGACTTGGCACTGTCATGCCGATAATCAAAATGCTCACTGCTACATGTAGAGCAATAAATATACCCGCCTTTATAGGCATATCTGCATTTACCTTTATAAATATCACATCTGTAGGAGATACATAACTATATTTATCTTAATAGGAAATTATTTTCTTACGCATGTCTATATTAATGGGTATTTTTAGGCATTCTACATGTATATGTGCTATGCTGTATTCAAAAAATAGACTTTTTCTGACTCACTAACTGACAATATAATAATGGAAATAATTTCAGTAAACAGGTTTGTTATCAGAATTGTTTAATAATTTTTTATCATTGCAGACTTTTTGTGGCCAAGATTTACTACCAGTAATTTACATCATGGAAATCTTTGTTCAGTTAATACTCTGACTATTAAATTTAAGCTCAACTGTTAAGGTATTCAAATCATTCATCGCCAAGAAAAACTGATCAATTCATAGAACTGAAAAAGTATTTTTGCTTACAACTGAAAAGGAACTTCCTCCAACAATCTGCAATATTTGCTTAAAAACTGTAGTTTCTATGACTGTCATTCAATGACCTTTCTCAGTCAAAAAAAAAACCAACAATTAAAATAATTTACAGAGACAAAGGAATACTTGAAATAAATGGTTAATTTTTTCACCTATCTCAGTGTGTTGCTTTTTTCTGTCTTTAAAACCAGCAAAGAAGCCATCATTTTTTTTAACTTCTAGAAACTCATAGTCAATAAGTAATTTGTCGGCAGAATATTTTATCTTTAGATATTATGGAAAGTATGTATATGATACAGCAGTTTCTATTTACATTATTTATAGCCTGACAAATTGTTCCAGTTAGGAAAATTACTAATTCAGAATAATGTAAGTCACAAACCACAATTTCAACTAGAATAAACAAGAGCAGGACTTGGTACTTTAATCTGAATAATTAAGACATTATGAAAAAAGCCTGTTTATGCTTTTACTAAACAACCATCTTCTAAACAAACCTTCTTTGCATTATCACTTTTGTTGTTCTTCTGGAACACAGAGCTGTCAGCATCTAATAAATTAAAATACGCCAGATACTGAACATTAAGTTGTTGAAAAACATTAAAACAATTATTTTCTTAGTTGCTCAATATTTTCACTTCTTTTTAACACTGACAATAAATTTTATTACAGTACAATACCTTACATTGGTGTGCCGTTTGACATACAAATTGTGGAAGTTGTTTGTATTTTCCAGCTGACCTGCCTTGGGACCTTGTAACCTCTGAATGATCTCTGCTTTCATTTCCATGGCAATGTGAGCAGGCAGTAAAGAAAGAAGAAGACGCTCCTAAAATTTAAAATGAAATATCTGTAATTTCTTCAAGGAGAACAAAATCAGCATGGAAGCAACACTGTGCAAGGCATACATTATTGTGAAGACGCTCTAACAGTTCGATGAGGCTTGCATTTGCCCAACACAGCCTCCAAAATTAATTATTTCGCTGAAGAACTTGACAGAGATATACACATATTTACAATCTAATTTTTTTCAGGTGTACATTTGATGCTTATTCATACTTTTAGCAAGTTTTAGATGGAAAAGATAAACACAGAACTTCTAGAAAATGTTGAACTTTTCCATATAAATACAAAACTATCTATTTTTATACATATTCTTTCCTTACTTTAATTTGGCATTTTCCAGACTGAAGTTTCGAGAAAATATTCTAAAGAATTTGAAAATATTCCAAAGCAAAAAGGAAACTGGCTATATGAAAAAAAAAAGCAAAATATTTTTCCCAGTCTTTTCTTGGTATTACAGTTAACGATCTTCTCCTTCAGAAGCTCTCTTACCTCAGTGCACTGCCTGTTTTACCCATGACAGCTTTTCATTGATCTCCTACTTCAGTTGCAAAGTGAACTAACCAGGGAATGGCTAGAACTCTGCAAAAAAATAATTTCTGCTTTGATCATTCTCCACCTCAAAACTGAACTTCCCATGGGAGTTTTCTATTTTCTGGTAGGGCAGTGGGGAGAGGCTAAAGCTGATTAAGTACAAAAAACAGAACACTGAACAAATGTGGAGTGAGATGGCCCCTGCAAAAGTCCACGATGAAATTAGAGAGAAAAATAGCCATGCCAGAAAAAGAGGACAACCTCAAAATGTGCAAGTTCTGCAGGTATTATTCATAGTGATGCATTCTTTGTGGTTCACAACATGTAATTTTGCAGTGTTTGCAGTCCTATCTTAGGCAACCAGAAGCAGTGTAACCATTAATTCAACGCTCTGTCTGGGATAATTATCCTTGTTCAGTTCTAATGGCCTTGTGTAGATCATAGCATCAACAGTGCTATAGCCTCTCTGAAATTTACAGCTCACTTGGCTGCCTACCTCCGTAATGTGTAATGAAGACCCTCTATTCCCCACAGTATTTGCATAGCTGTGAGCACAGCATCAGCATACAAAAGACCTACGGACCCAATCCTGCACACACTTTGCAAAAAATCCTCCTATTTCAATGAATCAAGACACAATATTGCTTAGTTGCTACACAGTATTGAACCAATCCTCCCCCTTTTTTTATTTTTTAATAATTTTAATTTTGCTAAGTTCTAGAAGTACTCTTGATTCACATACGCATGGAAAAATCTTTGTGTACTAAGTCATGTCACACAAACAGTAAGACAAGTAATGAGATAAATGTTCAAAGCAAAGGCACATCTCTAATCTGACTAAAGGAAGCAAGAATTAAGTAAAAGGCACTCTGTTTTCTTATTGATGCAATCTCAGATTTGACACACTGTAACTGGGAATAACACCTACAGTTGACTTTTCATCAAACTGTTAATGTAGCCTTAGTTCTTGAAATGAATGATTTAGTATGGTTAGGCAGTTTATGAGGTACAGATCCAAGAATTCAATGGATTTTCATTTTTAATATAGCCCACTGGTCTTTGGTGAAGATATTTTGCTAGCTTATAAAGAATGTCTCCAAAACCAATATTATTTTTTCCATAAAGAAGGCTTACTCTTGCAAATTGCTGTTTATCAAACAGAAAGGTGCCGTGCTTTTTGTGACTTATGGAAAAGATTAGCACTTTTATCATTAAACGGATAACAAAGAGCTGAGTCTTCTTAACTCTAGTTTTACTTCACTGTGCTACTGTTGTGATCCAGCTAATAAATTCAAGTTAGATCACTATTTTCCTACGATTCTTATGATTCCGGAAAGATGGTGAGGAAGACATTCAGGCCCAGGTTGCTACTGATGGAAATTTCAAAGAGGCAGGAAAAAAAGTCAAAGAGAACAGAAACAAGAGTTTTTAAGAAGGCGACAGAAAAAGACTTCGTAGGAAGCAGAATAAAGCCAACTATAAGCTAAAGAATCTTAGGAGGAAAAGGAAAACAGAATGTTCTCATTTTCTAGGAGACAGCTAAAGAGATAGGACATTTCCCATCTTCTTCTCTCCATTCCAGACCACTATATCATTCCACATAAATTTTCTTGTGAAACTGTTCACCACATCAGAACTTTCCTCCAAAAGAACACTTTCCTTCCACTTTTTCAACGGTACAAAATAAAGGTTATTCTCAATCATATGCAGTGAGCACAGTTCAACTAACCACTTGCGTGATAATGCATTATCAAGTCACAAATTATGTTTCATGCAGATTATTAGTTTTGGTTTCTTTCACTGAAGACAACTGTGAAAGAAGCTGATTCTCAACTACTTCAGAAAACAGTAGCTGGGCTGGTCAGCTAGTCAAATACAAATTGGTTCAAGATGCAACATCATCTCTTTTTTCTCCTAAAAGACCATTAAGAAACCTCTTCTAATCTTGTCATCTCTGATGGCTATTAAAGAGCATATTAGAAGGATCAAAAGCAATTACTATTCAAACTGTATCACTGGACGTTGCGCACTGAAATTTCTGCAGAGAGGAACAGTGTGAAGAACACAGTCAGTCAAGAATGCTTCTTATGATGGCTATTTGATAATACATTCTGTGCTATTCTCTCAAAAAGAAAATCTACGCATTAACTGACACACTAGACAATGACTGAGAAAAAATGTCGGTCTATTTGCAGTAGACAGAGAAGCCATTTTCGGAGTTGCAGTATGCGTAATTTTTAATGCAGGTCCAGATGAAGCATTTAAAAGCCTACAGACTAAAAATAACAGCAGTGCACACTTTTGCTGAAACAGAAACTGCTGTTCTATGACAGTAGTGAAAATCTTCTCAAGAATATCTTTCACTGAATTATTACCAACGTAACTTTACAGTCATTAAGTGTGTTTCATGTATGCAAGGTTATTTGGCTATCAGTGTTCTCTAGGGCTATGTTTTTCCCCTCACCACTCAAATCTCTTGTATCCGAGAGCTCTGAGTTCTACAACCAAAAGACCGAGAACACAATCCATACTGAATTCAACATTTTAATACTAGTAAATACTGACAGTGTTAAATACTTTGTTATTTTCTGATCACGTTCATCTGGATCCCACTACACGGGAAGCGACTAGTCATCATCCCTAGATTGTTTAACTGAGGATTTTCAGTGTTATCTGTCAAGCTGTGACTTCCAAATTCACAAATGCAAGTAGACTTCCTTTTTAGAATTGTCCCTGAGTTACACAGATGATTTTGCCCATCATTCCCTCCTACACATCACTTACCTGAAGCTTGATAAAAACTGAATGTTTGATTGAATATTAGCGTATCTGTTAAAGATCAGAACACTACGACAGTTTTTGCAAGGCAGCAATTAAATTTGCAATACTTTGCACAATGGAGGTCATGCTGGTCTTATGCCAAAGGAAGAAAAAATGTACTGTTCTAAGCATTTGAGGATATTTTCTTAAACACTTATTTCACAAATCAAACTCTTCTTGGCCCAAGGCAATAGTGCTTTATCTGCTCACTGCTGTTTCATTACGTAAACTACTAATTGTGATTAACTCACTCATACAAGACTTCATGGCTACCAACTCTTCTTTTTACTTAAGTGTAACTTCAAGAACTTATAAAGGCCAAAAAGAAAACAGTTTTCCATCTACTCTGATATCCAGAATAATATAGACAACAGAACGTAGAAAAGAACTGAAGTATTCTGTTAGTGCTCTCTGAATATATAAACTATATATATATAATGTATGTGTTTATACTGTATATAAACTATGTATGTGCAGATCAATGAAGTAATATAGGGACATTTTTGTCCTATATATTCCCACATAGAGATATTTTCATCTCCTGCAGTGTCATTGGGGGTACTCGAATACAGCTTTGCTTTTCTGTGGCCTAGATTGTGCTACCGAATTGCTGTGGCATATGTCTAACCATGTTTTTAAAAAGCTTGACAAGCTAGGTCAGTAAGTCAGCAGTGAGGCTCCAGAAGAAATCAGCCATCTAGCTTGACAACAAAGTTTACAAGTAAACAAGGATAAATGCAAATTTTTGGTTGCCCTTGAAATGTATCAAGAAATAATCTACAAGAAAGGGACTCATTGATTCTTTATCACACGATGATGAATCTGCCATTTGGCTGATGAAGCCAGCGATCAACAGGATACTTGCTTGGCAAATTATGGTTCTGTCCTCCTAGTTGCCATGAAGAGTCTTTTAAGTATACCTACTAGGATAAACAGCTGTAGCACATTTCTTTATTAAAGCTGATTTGGACTCCTAACCAGAAAAGGAGATGAAGTTCTAACAAGTAAGAAATATTACTCCCTTAAATTCAGTCTGTTAGTAACTTCTACCAATCTCATCACCCTTGCACTGACACTAATAACTTGTGTTTTACTTATATGCACTAAGGAAGGTATTTAATCTCAATTACAGAGATATCAAGAGATGTGGAATTTATCAGTTCCGTAGCCATCTGTTCTACTGCTTGATTAGCTGAATTGGTAAAAATTGTTTAAAATGCATTCTGTATTTCTTATTTCTTAATCTTGTTCCCATTGCATCTTTCTCAGATGACAATTACATTTTTCCTGTAAAGAAGCTAAACACTAATCAGATAACTTCATTTTCTTTTTGAACAAGTAAACAGACTTAGCCTCTTAAATCTCCTGCCACTATTTTCTACAGTTTCTCCTCTAAATACTCTACAATCTTCAAACATTTTTTGAAAGTTCATTTAGCACAACTGTTTATGCAGAGTTCCAGTACACAAAGACATTAATGTACATGCCCTGCTGCCCTATTCCCCTCAAGATGTCCATGACTTATATTACACAACTCTCTGCTGCAACACTGTTGGAGTTTCCTGTCTGCTATGGCTGCAAAACATTTTCCAAAGTTGCAACTTTCCAGTTTTCTAGCTAAGACTTACACTCATTGCTTTTAGAATAATGACTTTCCAGACAGCTATTACAAAGGTGCACTTCAACTCGACGAATAAAGTTTTAAAGCATTCTATATCACTGTTTTGACTAAACCAATATTTGGCTTTTCTGCAACAATTATTGTCTGTGATGATTTTGGTACATATCTCTTAGATCACTAATAACAAATGCATAATAGCATAAAGAATGAGAATCGGTTCTTGAAGAACACTATACACATACCAATTCACTGAATCTTTCTATTGACAATTTCCAGTTACCCCATTCAAAACCCACTAGACTGTGCTATTTTGATGGATAGCATCGGCAGTGTATTTTAATAGGAACGTTCAACCACTTTGCATCAAACATCTTACTGAAATCTACTAATTTTGGAAAGCTATTTAAAACAAACCTTTTTTCCCATTAAAAACATTTTTATTTGACTTCATTTTCTGCAAAGTAAAATATATCCTTCTATTTATTTACAAATACAAAATCATCCTAGCAGGCTTTTATTTCATATTAATTGTTTTTACTCTTCCTATCTAGTTGCAGTCCATTTCTTTGTAAGGATAGGTTTTTTGCTGTTGTTTGTTTGTTTTCTTGGAATACTTTCAAACTGTTCCAGCCTTGACAAAAGCAGGAAAGAATCATTCCTATGCATCACAACCTGTGTAATATGGAACCATTTTTTACATTTCTAATTTCTGCTTTTCCTGCCACTTGCAGTTAATACAGACTTCAAGGCAAGGGTGACATCTTTTCTGATGACAGAATTATGAATACGAATTTATTCATTAACAGCCTCCTAAGTGGCTCCCTGTTGCCAACAACATTCATCTGTGTATTTTTTTCTTCAAGTGGAAAAGGAATTTTTTTCAAATTCTTGAGTATGGCAAAGTAAGACTTTCTTTCTTCATGATCTTGTAGGAGAAACTTCAAGGCTAGTGACACCAGAAACAAGAAAATTAAACCGTGAAAACTTAAACACATAAGCTGAATGAGAGCATTGTCCCCTTGCTCCTCTTTACTTCACCAGACAAGGAACACAAATTCCCTCATGGCTATTTTTACATAAGGAGAAGGACAGGAGTCTGGGAACAGAATGTCTTTGCTGCTCCAGCCAGAAGGAAGCCAGGCATGCAGGGTGTTAAGAGGACATAGCCCATGGCTACCCATGGGATCATGGCAACCCAGGGTGGCAGCTGAGGGGCCTGATCTCCAGGTCCCAGGCCCATGGTAAGGGGATACGTTCTTGGGGGAGCCACAAACAGGTCAGGGCCTTGGGGAAGGGGAAGTGATCAACAGGAAGGTACTACACAGTGGTGATGAGGTCACCTGGGGAAGCCAGTTTCAGGTCAGGGGTTTGGCCGGGGCTGGAAGAAGAGGCACACGCATAGTGACAGTGTACCCTGGGATCTTCTCCCCAGAGCCGTTGTCAGGAACTGGCTGTCCTCCCTGCACTGCCCCTGGGCCAGCTCTGATTTCCCAGCCAAGTCTCCAGAAGGGAGTGCAGTGAATCATTTTTTAAAGGCAAAACACCTGCAGCAGGCCATATTCACTCAGCAAGGGCAGAACTGAGTACAACCAACCAAGGCTTTTGTTAGGAATAGGCAAATTGATTTTCACACTAAATATGCACCATTCTGCCCGCTCAATGGGCCTAGATCATTTGTTGCTGAATAGCTCTGTGTCTGTATAGTTAACATCCCAGCTGGTCACTTTCATCTCAACATACCACTAAAGCTATCTGAAAGCACCACTTTTCTGAAACAGTTTCAGTGGATAGATCTGAAGCCTCATTTAAATGCATAAGCTCACCACATATTTGGCAAAGACAAATTCCTTCAAGGAACTCAAGGGATGCTTAATGTTTATGCATAAATTATCCTTTGCATATGCTGGCTGTCTATGACTAATTTTGCAAATGAGGATCACTACGTCTTCAGAATACATGCATATCTGCTGCTGCTTGCTGTTCCAAGTCAGTAAACAGTAAAACAATAGAGTAAAAACAGAAAATAAGGGCATACACGCCACAGCTGCTTAATTAATTGACATGATTTCAAGGCTAGGTTCAGTCTGATCCTGTTAAGTCTTGCTTTATGGTTTATGAATCTCAAGACTACTATGGAATGGCCAAAAGGAGCGTTCTTCAAATTATGTGTTTGATAAGATGAACAGTCGTTACTATGTCAGTCTTTAACAACGGTGAAGTATTACAAAGCTGGCATAAACATGATACAGCACTCGTACACAGTCATGTCTCACCTAAATTCACACACACTTGCATTTCAGTAAGGAATACCATATCTTATATGCATTCTCTGTGCAATCCAAGACACAAAAAGCCATTGAAAACTCAGAGCAAGAACAACCTTTATTTCTTTGTGTATATATATATAATATCTTTCATCAAATATGCTCCAAAACTAATAGAAGTTAGCAAAGAGCTTTTTATATTGAATGAAGTATGCTCAGCTGCCAACAGCAATTTCATTTAGGGTATCAATCAATGCCAAGAAGAGAAGTGAAACGTCTTCTACAGGCACTAGGCCAATCCACTGATGAGCATGGCATTATATAATGTATTTGGCTCTCTCCTTACCAAGTCACTTTCTTAATGTAGGAAGTACATACACTAAATATATATAGTTTCATTTTCTCAACCTAGTAGGCAAGGGGACTAGTCAAGGAAGAGTGTGTGTCAGAAGCTGCACAGGTATGTAAGCACGAGAGCCTACTACAGTAGGCTGGCATGCTCACATGGGGAAGTCACAGGCACAGAGGCTGACAGTGGGATAAGCCAAAGTAGCAGCTAAGGATTTTTTTTTTTTACTCCATAAGGTTTATATTAGTACCAAATGTCATTAACTGCCCATGTTCTTTCTCTTTACCTTTTTCAAATAAAATAACAACAGCTGAAATATTCAAGCTGTTTTTCTTCTTCCCCTTTCTTTTAGACAATTAAGCACTAACTCCAAATACATTTCATTTAACATTTTGATGAGAAGAGTTTTATGGATTTTTCATTAGAAATGAGAAAGTTCTCTCTTCGCCTCTTTGTACTCTTCCAAATGATCCCTCAGATGTCAAAAAACATATTCTAGAGTATTGCTTGTGAGATTTATATACGGCCATTTCCCCAAAGCAGAGGTCTCCTGCTGCCCAGTTTAGAGTCAAACCCTGCTACTGAAAACATCTAAACCAATGCAAAAGTATTTCAACAGCACTTAAGTAGCAGATCCATATCTGAAGAACAGTAATAGCGTAAGTCCTCTTCATTCTGCAAGTTAGCATGAAATGAGTGGTTTTCTCAGACTTCTCAAGATAATGTTTTAACAGCCTGCTTGCAGAATACCAACTGCACATGGAAGAATGAATTTCTGTCTTCAATGATATAACTATCCAATATTTACTGGATACTATACAGATACCAGACATTTCTGTGATCAAACATTAATCACCACACAAAAGGATGAAAATGAAGGATCAGTCACCCAACTATGCCCACTGTGGGCTCACAAACGCCTCAAAATGGGTCACATAAGCAGTAAGAAGCAGGGCCAAACAGCAATGAAAATGAACAAAAAAATCTCAGTATTTTCACTGGATTCATCAGAAGTAAAGGCAGGTAATAATAAGCCTACAGAATGGCTTACTTTAATGGGAGAAAATGTAGTTCGAGTAGTAATTATTTCAAGAAGTTTATGTTATTCAAATATAAATGAAAAGTAAGCCTACAGTAGATTCTGCTCTACTCAAGTGAAACAGGGATTAAATTTCAGTGACATAAGCAGTATATTTTAACACCTTACAGAGCAGCAGTAAGCATCATTTCATTCAAGGCTCAGTTCCTAACCTACAAGAACAAAAAGCTGACTCACTCTAAGAAGAAATCAGAGAACTCTACACTCTGTTACTGCACTTATAAATCAGACCTTCTGTTACAACTGTCTAAAGAAAAGGCAATAGTAATAATTATATCTGTAAGCTGGGAATTAAAGTTTCTATTCCATTTATTGATTTAATTTATATCCCATATAAGTCTCCCATCTGATCTTTTAAAATTGTATTTGCTACTCACTAAATAAAGTTTTAAATGAAAAACTATGTTCCCACTAGAAAATTGTCATGGTTTTATGATTTTCCGTTATTGGTACTCCACATCATAACATCATGTAGTGATTGTACCTGGTTCTCAGAAGAGAAGGACTACTACAGTCCCCATGGTACTTTGCTCCTCTGTTACCATTTTCCAGCCGGAGGGAAAAGATAAAAGCTCGCAGTATAAAAACTTGCAGATCACGAGACCTCGTCCCTTTTTCCGCCGTCTCTCGTCTTGGCAGCACCTCGCTCTCCAGCCATCTTATCGTCAGTAGTAGAGTAAGGCCTACCTTGATTTTGGGACATTCTCTCTCTCTGTATTGGATTTATCAGCTTAAATTGTAATTATATTGTATTATAGTGTATTGTTTTGCATTCCGATATTTTATTTAGTAAATTAGTTTGTTTCTCCTCAGATTGTTGCCACTGTTCTTTGCTCTCAGGGCCATCTCCCTACGCTTTTCCCCTTTCCCCTTTTCCCGGGACGTGGGCCCGTAGATCCCCCGTCCCCTTTGTCACGGAATTGGGCCTAACGCCCGTAAACCGTTGACAAAAATAAACACAAAAAAACAAGGCTCTGTATTCTGATGAACCTTAGCAGGAAGAAAACAGCAGATACATGAGAAACCAGCGATGTGCCACCCACAGCCCAGCACAGCTGACACTGCAGCCACCCTCTGCCCCACACCATCATGGCGGCAGCTCTTCCTGCTAAGCAGCCTGGCCCAGCCCTGTGTGCGCACTCATCACCCTATCTGGGCTGTGCAAAATTACACCAAAAATCTCCGACGAAAGCCTTGAGAGCTCAAGAAGAATTGCAGCCACTGCCATCAAACCAGCCTGGTGCATTAGTTTCACAAAAACAAGGACACATCCCACTAGTTTCATGGTTTTGTTCTTCTCTTTTTTTATGTTTTAATAAAAAAAAAAGCTGAAAATTAAAATAAGTTTTATTACTTATAAACATTAACTATATTATATATAAGGGCTGCTCTGAAAGTAATGGTTCCTATTTTATGATGTTGGCCCACGATGTCAGAGGTGGATGTTGTTGGCATGGCAGTAGAGGTTGAACTTTCCTGCCAGTATTCCATTACATTTTGTTGCTGTGTGACAGATGGCAGTAGAGGGGCAGTCTGACAAAACAGCGTCCAATATGGAAGCGAAGATGAAGTAAAGGTGTGTCACTGAATTCCTCCATGCAGAAATAATGGCTCACACTGACATTCACTGATGTTTGCTCAGTGTTTATGAAGACTAAACAGTGGATGTGAGCACAGTGAGGAGGTGGGTGGTGTGACAACAGGTCACCTCCACAGTTGCAGACTGTTATAAGTGGGGTATGCAGGCCCTTGTTCATTGCTGGTGAAAATACATAGTTAATGGTGGTGACAGTGTTGCAAAATATTGATTTGTAGCTGAGAATCTGCTCTATCAAATTATGTTATTGCACTCCTTGTATTGGTTGTTGTTTCCACAGAAACAAATAGGAGGCAATACTTTCAGAGCAACCTTCATAGATATGGTCCTAGACAATTCCTTTTCACTCAGCATAGCACAGGCAAGCCAAAAGGTTGGATGCTCGTGATAAATCATTCACTAGCATCTGTTATAAGGTTCTCATTCATTGCAGAATTTAAATTCTGTAAATGATATCAAGGGTTAAAGCTTTCAGAATTACCTTCATTTTATTTTCCAAAAAACTCCAAGTAATATTTTCAATATTAGTGTGTGTAGAATTCTCAAAGTGTTTTATACAGTAGTTTTAGGCATTCAAAGATTCAGAGAGGAATTTCAGACAGTCCAAAGAAAGACTGAGGTGGTAAATGCCTAACTTGCAAGTGCTTTGTCACCTAGGAAAAACAGATCCCCAAGAAGTCGGGCATTATGTCCAATGCATAGAGAAAATTCAAATCCTAAAAAACAGATTGAAAAACTACAGCTGAGAGGCCTCACAAGCAGGAAACAAGCAGAAAGGAGCACTGCCTACAGTTCTACATAGAAAACTATGAGGTGCTCAGCGCTGTGATGCAAGGATGCATCTTTATTTGGTAGGGACACTGTTGTGGGCAAAACAGTCTACAGTCAGGGAACTGTAATTGAATTAATTTATTGCAAACAAAAACAAATCTCCCACTGCTGATTAGGGTCTGGAAAAAAAGCACTTATACAAACGCTTACATAAATACGTATCCTCCCCACTTCCCAGTCCCTATTTTCCTTATTTCTGTGGCTAGGTAACATTCAGTTCAGGAAGCTGAGGTAGTATCTGGGATGGTTTCTTTCTGCCACTCTGTGCTTAATCATTTTTGCTGCTCTATACTGAATGGTTTCCGATGTCCTTGTCCTCAGTGTCCCTCCTCCAGCATGGGTTTTCCACTGGAACATGATATAGTTGAGCCCTTTTGATGCAGAGTCCACCACAGTCAAGAGTGCGATTCCATGCTCCAGCAGCCTTCTGCTCCTATCTGAACTACGTTTGGGCAACAGGACAGCGTGCCTAAAAAGTTTTAGTTTGCAATGTTTATGCACAAAAAAGCTTTTTTTCCACAGTTTTAACATTCTCCATGGCGGTCTGGAGACAGCTTTGACTCGTGATGATTCATGACCACCTTCCAACCACCACTGCCATTTGCAGCTGATAACATGAGCTCACTGCAGATTCATAGCTACTAAAGCTGCAGAAAACATGAATTTAGGTGTAGAAATTTTCATGTTTTAACTAAAGTTCCAGGACAATGTGTTCTTTGACCTGTGTTCAGAAAGTCCTCTTCCAAGAGACCTCTCTTAATGAGCCTGAGGTCATATTGGAGGTAGATTCCATAAAGCTTTTTCAAGTTTCTATGCTTAAAAATGAAATGATTTAGTGGTCACCAAAACATATACAAGGCTACTTGTCTCTGTGGCACTTCAGGTAAATTCTGATAACTTCCAGCATACACAATCAATATAGTCCATTCCTTTCTTTAATTTGATGAATCCTGAAACATTTAAAACATTAATACATCTACCCATAAGAAAAAGTATGTTGACCAAGAGGATGTTGCTGTTCAGATGGAACAGCAGAAGATAATTCTGAAAACACAAGAAACCAGAAGATAATTTTGAAGACGCATCTTCAAATAGAATGACAGACTTTAAATAAAGTCTGTCAAAATTCTAGCATGTAAATCACAAGATTGTACCTTATTACTGAGCACTGAAATTTCATCAATACAGGCACATAATGCTGTCTGTTTAGCACAGAGGAACCACAAACCCTGGAACAAAAGGCAGAACTTAAACTTTTAGTCTAAGAAGATGTTTATTTTCATATTTGACTCCTGTTCCAGTCTTCTTAGTGAACATTTATACTGCTAAAAACCTCCTTTTGGATGATATTAGCAACGATTATAAAATGATTACATACTTTTTCACAATAGCATTGTTTTTCACACCATTTACAACCATATAGCTTTTAAAAATGCCAAAAAATAAGACTTCTGTATGTTTTCAGCTATTTTATAGTAATAAAATATACCCTTTGATTTTTATTACCACACTACTGTTGTTTTATTAATACACTATTGTTATTCGTAAGCCTAAAGAACCCAACTTCCTTTTCAGTCAGGCATTACTGCATGTGCAGCACAACTAACTTCTGAAGAGTAGATTCTCAGCCAAGCATGAAGGTGACAGGGGGATTTCCTAGAGACTCAAAAGGGACTTGATGAGGTTGTTTCAATGCTGGAAACCGCTGGAAGCTGTGGGATGCTGCTGAACTGGAAGGGATTTCTAGTAGAAGGCTAAGGGAAAGCCTGCCTTGCAAGGATTCAATGAGAAGTTTATTTTCAAGTTTTGGTTATTTCCTCTATTTCACCTGCAATTCTGATTTTCTTTAGTTGAAGAACTGACTTTTAAAAAGTTAACTGTAACTGTGCTGTAAATAATTCCCTTCTTCCTTCCCCTCTCCCCCCCATCCCTTTTTTTTTTTTTTTTGAAACTGGCAACTGGCCCAAGGATTTATGAGTCATGCTCTGCCATATCCAGTGTAGCTTAAAGTTTGAATAAACTCTCTCAATGATCCAAGGAAGGTTAAGCTCTTACAGCTACATGAGCCTTGTAAGGATTGCAGCCCACACAATAAACAAGTTCTATAAATTACTTGGGGGGAAAAGGTTGTTTCATGTTCAGAAAAAGTCTGAGAAGCTTTCATTGCCAGAGCTCATCCTTTAGTCTGTAACAACTGCTATTCAAGAGCATGACACTGCACGTACACAAAGCAATTCTTATTTAATACTTAACAGAGATCTGAATCTTATCTGGCTGGTGTGATCCCTGATATTCTCCTGTATCTTTTTACTTGTGAAGTCTCCAAAGAAGCCCGGAGCTCTGGTCTGAGACTGGATGCTGAACTATTGACAGCTGTTTGCCATTGCTCCATCCTTCTTCAGTGAACCTACAGCCCTTCCAGCAGGGCAGCCTTCTTCGTACTTGGGACAGTAACAGCCATCCATACTGGTCACCTCGCATCTTACAGGACGACCTCTTCCAAGTTTGTTTTTATCTCAAAACTAAGAGAAGGATGACATTTTGATAATGACTCCTTCTGCTAGTTTCAGCTAACTTTCCTCATCTGTAAATTTGCATCTGCATTTTCAGATGTTTCTACTATCTAACAGCAGCACATCAAAAGCATCACTCCCTGATGTATATTCAAGTGGGACAGAAATCCAAAGCACATGGAATATGGTATTTTCATGTTTCTGCTTCCAAAGCAAAAAAAAAAAAAAAAAGGAGTGAACAGAAAGGAAGAAAATATGGCCCAGAAGGAACTGGAAGACCAGCAATAAATCATGTTTCTTCAATATTATGTAGGAGGTTTCACTGTGTTAGAAAAAAAAAGTTAAAACAGTGGTGCCAGCTGGCCAGATTAAAAATACTTAAATCTGATGTGTTTGTGTGTTGTTATTTTGTAATGATCAGCAAGGAATCACAGAATGGCTTGGGCTGGAAGGGACCTCAAGCATCATCAAGTTCCAACCCCCTTGCCACAGGGAGAGTTGCCAAACACTACATCAAGTACTAGGTCAGATTGCCTAGGGGGGGGTTACACCAAAAGCTGGGGCCCAAACTATACTGCATTATTCAGTAGTAAGCATAGGTGTAATTTTGAAGCCAACGACATTTTTATGAAGAAGGAAGGGAAATGCCTGCCTTTGAATTTACAGTAACAATTGGATCGACCCTCAGTATCTGTGTCACTTCATAAACAAATTTATCTGGCTACTATAAAGCAAGAAACAAAACAGCAATTTTGCACCTCGTGAATTCCAGTGAAATTACTCTTCCAGTATTCTTTTCATTTTCCAGAAATTTAAATGAACTGCCATCTGCAAAATTGCATACTCGAGATTTTATACACACACTGAAATCTAAAAATATATAACAAATCACATTTATTTCTAGATTTATCTTTAGCAGCATAAAGCTCACTGCAAAAGCAGACAGATCTCCACTGTGGTATACTGCACAGCACTAAAGCACTTCGGTGAATAACTGCACACTGGTCTATATGCTCTAACAACAATTTTTTGTGTCTAGGAACTGTGCATACTTCATGGTTGATAAGGTAAGGATTTATGAGAAAGTTACTTTTTTTTGAGAGAAAAATGCAGAAAACTATTACTTTAAAAATAATCTGAGCATAAAAGAAAATTAAAGGAATATTAGAGGGATTTTTTTTTAATGTATATATTTAAATTTTCTTAGAGAGGCAAACTGATCTACTTAAAATATTTGATCATACAAAGACATTTGGCCTGTCCCCTAATTACTCTCCTCAGGACTCTTTTGTGAGGGATTTTGCATTCCAGAAATACAGGTAGCCAGTATCAAATCCATCATGCTCACACACCGCGTTACTGAAGACTTCAAAGAATTCTTGTTTTTTCCCCTCTATAAATGTTGTCTTGATTCTTCTTCTATGTATCATCCTCACACAAATGCACATTGCTTCTATATTCTACACCCACTCATGTGCCCGAAACAGACATTGGGTTCCTAAGTTCGTAGACCCTTGGTCTCCTACAGAACTCTTCCAGTCCTCCTGTCCTGTGGCATTTGGCACAACTCCTGGTAAGATGCTCATACAACAGCATTTCAGCTGTTTAATTCATACATTTCTTCAGATCTCTCAGATGAATACATGGATATGAAGACTTATTACTGGTTATTTTATTTATTCTATTTATTCCTTGACCTCTTCTCACATTTCACCTTGAGAGAAACGCTATAATGAGTCAAACATAAGGCACTTTGTTTCACAACAAATGCAAAAGAATTTTAAAAAGTACTGTCTTTACTACGGGGAATCATATGGCTTCAGTACTGAACAGGCTTTTTACTCTGAAAAAAATTATTTCAGTACAGTTGAAAACATACTTCCTCGTTCCTTCTAATCATTGCTGCTAAACTTACAGTAAAATATCTCCTTTCAAATATAATTTCATTTTCCCAAGAGACCAAAAATGAATTATTTTTAAAAAAATTTTACAAATTACTCATTTCATTTCAGGAGAATTTCAAATGTTCTTGCAGTCATTTAAAATTACTATTATCAATTTGCATTCATAAAAACATGGATTACATTGAATGCTTTTCTCTCCCTTTCTATTTTCTTTTTCCTTTTTCTTTGTGCTTGGCAACACAAAGATGGTCTAAAACCAATACATTAATACTTTACTTTCAAAAGTGGTGTGAAAGTAGCTTTCTTAGCTTTGATCATGCACATTTTAATACATTTCCAATGAAATAATGCAGGTAAGCTGCACAACACAGCTTAGTCCCTTAAGACTTTTACCATTTGTTTTTACATTTAATTACATTCTCTATCAAAAAGCACTTGAATTCACCCAACACAACTTGCAAGCACGTGTCACTTGAGCATGATCAGAGGTACCCTTATGAACCAGGGTCTTACTTTAATGTTTGTGGTTTATTAAATTAAGTACCGTATACCAATCTGCAAGTTGAAAGAGTGCAGATAAAAGAATGCCTTAAAACTGTACTTTTCACACTTTTTAAAGCTGATACTAATAGCATAAAATCAAAACAAAATCAGAATAAGTTAACTAAACCCTACAATGCCACTCTTACATTCTGCCGTAAATCACTGCAACCATACTCTTTAAGACAGACCTATAAATCCTTTTATTTCAAGGATTCAGTGCATTCAACAGTGCATACTATGTGACTTTCAAATTTAAGTTATTCCATATCAGTGTCTAGCTCCTTTGAAAAAAGCCATTAATCCCACATCACAGCTGTAGATTTGAAAGGCTAAAATAATCCCTTCTGAATGAAGAAACTTACTAATTATGTTTACGCTATAGGCATAGGTATTGCCCCGCATAGAGCTATGGGAAACAAGACAGATGGGAACTTGTGGCGACAGGGACAGAATGACAATGCTGCACCAGCTTTAATTACCAGAGACCGATGGGTACAGTTGGGTCATTGCAGCCCTTCCAGTTTGCTAACTTGCTCACCGGTGCGTCTCTCATTGAGGAGTAAACAACCCTGCATCCGTGCTAACGCAGGCAGTGACTCAGAAGCAGCTGTCACAGCGCTCACTCTGCAGCTGATGCCTGAATGTTCCCAATGCCACATCTACCTCACAAAATAAAAGCCTTTTCAGAGGCCAACAGAATAATTTGTTTAAATATGTGGGCTTTTCAGACTGAGAGTGTGAGTCATTCATTAAGGTTAGGCTAAGCACCTGATCAGCTCAAACACACATTGCCATGGAACGAAACCCTTGCATCACATCATACTAGTAATTTTATTTTCCTTGTTTCTTCTTAAAAATGCATCTCATTATCCTCCCATATTGATGGGTTAAAATTTCAGCATCATTTCAGATGAACCGCAGTACTGAGGAACTGCAAGTGATGAGCATTTCAGAAATAACAAAGACAATTTGTCAACAAAGGCTAGATTTTCCAAAGCTAGGCTATTCACTGTTTCTCCTTCTCAACAACATACAGGTAAACGGACAGTTGTGGTAATTATCTGGGGGAAATTTATGCAAGAAAGCTTCAGATACTGTGGCTGGAAAGAGAGGAATGTAGTTAATCATATAAAAGAAGGCAGAAGTAAGCGAAGTCTATGGTTATGCTCAATAAGAGATGCAAGTGCTTTGGCAAATGTTCTCTCTTCATATCCGGGAGCTATAAAGCTCCTCTCCTAACTGCAGGAAATGCATGATGTTAAACAGTGACTTAAGAAGAGCTCCCAGAAGAGGAGGTTGGAAATTATTTCTGCCACTAAATTATTTCAAGAAAGGATACGAGGACAAAAAAGCCAGGTAAGCTTGACAGGAGAAAGATGTAGAAATGAGTACCATTAGCTATTTGAGAGAACTCTGGTCAAGTACTTTCAAAGACCAAATGGTTGGTCCCTTCTGCACATAACAAAGGTACATTAATGTCATTATATCTGCAAAGTACTACTGACTGAATAAGATCAATGCACAAGAAACTTGAAGCTTTCTGAAACAGTCTGAGAGATCTCCTATACACTGCTTGGAAGAAAACCCTTTGATGCATGCTGTTATGATTTTAGCAGTGATGTCAGTGAAAAAGACCACATTTTAATTCAATGTTGGGTGTTGAAAGGATATTGAATCTCTTTCAGTCTCTGAAGGAAACTCAATCTGTTTTAAGTAGTGGACATGTTGGGGCCACTCCGTCAGCTCCCTCCATCCATTATAAGTTCACTCTGTCTTCCAAAGCTCTCTACAGCTCAGTTACCTAGTTATCCTGCCTCACTGCCTATCTAAGGTCCCAAGAGGACTGAGGTACTTAACTATTTACACAGCATTGGATTTTTTCACTTTGTTTCTGAGACTCAGATCTCTTAGTTAACTTCTACTGGTAAAAAAAAAAAGTTTTTGCTGGAAGTCAGTGTAAATCACTATTACAGCTAGCACAGGCTTATCACATAGCTTCTGCATTTGCATTGTAATCTGAAAAAGTTATTCTCTTCCTCAAAATGGATGGATGATCAAATTTCCTACACATATCCAAAACTGACAATTTTTATTTTTACCAAGGTTTCAACAAGCACAAAGCTGACTTGAAAATTCCACAGATCCAACTGCATTTTAAGGCATTCCAAAAACATGCAGTTCTACTTAAACATAATCAGACCTTTTTGAGCTTCACCTACTGTATATATATTTGCATTCCAGATGTATTGCACATTCATTAAACTGTGGCATCGCCATTTCCTTTTCTCTTAGATGCATCTTCACATTCATCAACCAATTTACCTTCAGCCAGTCATACCTTTAAAATGCTAATGTATGCTAAGCAACAGTTTATACATGTCTTTGACAGGCCAGATAATGATTTAATTGAACAAAAAATACAAATAAACTGTGGTACAATCAGTTACGCAAGTAAGTTAGAGCATACCTATTTATAGCAATGCACAGCCTTGTAATGACAGTCTGCTGGCATTGCTGAAAATCTTTGCATGGAGCTTGGACAAAAGCATTAACAATAATAATTAATTGCATTTTATATGCAAAAATTAATGAGAAATCAGCTAACAGTAATATGTTATTCATATGCTAATGATTCTAAATTAGGTTATGACATATCATTTGTTTCTCAAAATTACTGAAGATGCATGCATTAATTTACAAGAACTCCAAAAATACATATGGGGAAGAAAAATTAGCTCTACAGTTTACACAAAATTATGAAAATGGACAGTAAGTCTATCACAGGACACCCACAAGATAAGCAATAAAATTTAATTAGAAAAACATATTAATGAAATAACAAAAGATTACAGCCTTTCACATTAAAAAATGGTATAAAAAGCAAAACAGAAGCTTGTGATTTTCTTGAAATTATCTTGTTAGTACAGTAAAATAGCAGACATCCTTGGATACATTTGCAGAGTATTTGCATGTCATAATACCAGTCACAGGCACACTAACGCTTCCATCTTCTATTTTTATCACTGCTGTCACGAACACACTTGTTTTCCCTGTGATACCAGAAAACAAATGTTCAGTTTTAACATACAGTGACCAGGTAAGGTTACATTTTAAAATAACTTGGAAGAGTATCTTAAAAGGAAGGAAGAGGAAGACTATCAGTCCAGATTTTACAAAGAAAATGGAGCTATTATTAAAAATTTTGTTCTTCACAGACAGATTTGGTCCAGCAGCCTCAAAATTACAAAATATAAATGATGAGTTACTCTTCTGGAGAAAACCTATTTACTGCAATTGCATTTTTAAAGAGTGTTATCAGCACAGATCTCATTACAGCTGTACATAATCCTTGTGAGTAGTAGGTTTATTTAGCTTTTTTTTGTTGTTTTTAATTACAAAAAGAAATATAGCCTGAGTTTTTTGTTGCAGCATATCAGTCCTGGGCTGCCCAAAGGGATTCCCTCAGATGTTTAAAAGGCATTATTAAATTCATTTGTGACTAACCAGAAGTGATCTACAAAGCAAAGACAATTAAACAAAGCCAAATTATACTTAAATTTTCCCTTAGACCTCCCATATTTTGAATATCACAGTACTCAGTATAGCATGGAGTTGGGATGGAAAGCAGGTATCAGGACCCACTCTAACAAGAGTAGTAGTGAAGGATCACATATGCTACTGGATAAAAGCAATCTTCCAAAACTGCCACTCTTCACAAACATGGAAAATAGACAAAAGCATAAAATTGTTATAAGATATGCAAAAAAATTCTGGAGAAGTAACTTTTTATGAACAATGGAAGGCTTTTTGTGAAGAAGCTTAATCAGAGTCAATGGGCCAAAAGACATTTAACAGAAAGCAGAAGGATCATCAAAAAGCTAAAGAAAGCTGTTTCATTCCAACCAACAAGAAGAGATCAGAAAAAAATGCAAAACCGTTTGACTTGGAGGTATGAATTAGAGAAGATCAATAGAAACTATAGAAAATAATGTCACAAGAGAACAGATTTCAGAAAACAAGGGTAGAATTGACAGGAACAACTATCAAGGCTGATTTTTCTGATAATTTTTTTTCATAGTAACAAGGTGGTCTGTGAAAAGCTGTAGAAAAGCCTCACAACACAGCCCACCCATCAACTGCCTCCTGTCTTACTTCCTCCACTGACGTCAGCCACTATATTCCCCACTTCTTTTCAGAGAGAACAACGTTTGCCCTGGACATAGGTGACAAGGTTTGGGGAACTGGAGAGCTGCACAGGAGACATCTGCAACAGTCCCAGCGCAGGACACAGCTGAGCCCAACAGTGCAGGACAACAGCTGAGCAAATCTGCTGGCATTTCTGGGAAAGTATACATGAGAAAGGGCAGAAAAATAATGTCCCAAGAAAGCAGGAGGGAACAAAAGGATGAGAAAGAGCATCGTCAGAGGAGGAAGAGGTACTCTATGGTGAAGCAGAGATTCACTGCAGCCCAAGGAGTGTCCATGCTGGAGCAGTAGATAGGCATGAAGCTTATGGAGAGCCCATACTGAAGAGAAGGAAAACTGTGAGGAGGAAGGAGAAGCAACAGAGAGAAACAGCTCCAGACCACATCTCCATGGCCCTGTGCCACCTGAGGGATGGAGACGAGTCGGGAGTGAAGGAAAGAAGTTGAGTCTGGGAAAGCAGGGATGAAAGGTGTTGTTTCAATGTCTGGCTTTTTTTTGCTCCTCACTACCCACAGCTATGCTAGCTGACAAAAGATTAGTTTAATTTTCCCATGTTGTGTCTGTTTTGCCCTGAACAGTAACTGGTAAGCAATTGTCCTGTTTTTATCTCAACCCTTCAAAGCTCCAACTTCCTCATTCCTTCTTTTCCTAATTTTTCTCCCTCTATTCTGCTGGAGCAGGAGAGAATAAGTGAGTAGCTGGGTGGGAGATCAGCTGGGGGACAAGGCAAACCCACTACGTTATCACACAGTTTGCTAAATACTGCAGGAATCTTCCTGTTCAATGCAGCAAGAATGCTTCTGCTTGTCAGCCGTCCTTAAAGCCTGAAACTTCATTCAGCCGTGTAAAGTCATTCATTGAGTGATTTTCCACTATCTTCTAAAAGCAGAAAAATAAAAAACTGCCACACAGATTTGGTCTTGCCTTACTGCTTGAGCAGTCACATGATGATTGGAAGTAAGAAAGCTGATAATGGCTGAGTTTAAAAAAATCCGATGGCAAGGGAAGAAGAAACTTTGAAATAGTCTAAACCCCAGATTGCTGCATTCCTATTTGAGACTGACTTAATGGGGCATCAAATAAAACTACCTAGACAATGGCTTAAACAAACAAAACAAAATTATTTTTCACACCATATGCCATTGAGCTCCAACAGTATGCCAAAGGACTTGTGAACAACAGAAATTTACACTGCCTCAAAAAAGAGAGAAGGAAAATTTATCAAGCACTCTTAAATGCAACAACATACACTCTGGTTCATCAAGTAACTGAACCACAGATTTTCTTGTACTGAGACAGATTACCACGGAAGTATCATCGTATGCACGAGTGTATTTTCCACTTCATAAGCATAAGCTACTGTCAAGTAAGAAAATACTGGGCTAGATGGTAATTTTTTTTTGTCTCAGAATATCTGTATTTATACTTTTTCTTCCCAGAAATCTGCTTTTTTTCCATCAACTTTTATTTTGAGGGCTATTTAGAATCCTTTAAATAAATATTATTCCTGTACTCTGAGATTCTCACAGTGGTTTAAAATAGTCTCTATATCATCTTTCTACCTTTTCAGTTTTCAAGATGTCTCCTAAATGCTGTTTTATTCAGCTCCCTTACTTGAGCATAGTTCTCTTTTTTAAAGATCCCTAAAACATAACAGTAATGTTTATTTTTTTGTTGTTCTTTTCTTCTTTTAACGCTCCAGAGATGCTCACATATAATGCTCAGGACTAAGTGGAGGTTTACAGATTTAATTCCTCATGAGATGGCTCTAAGTAGATTAGTTGAAAAAATAAGGGGGAACTTAGTTTAGAAAACTGACCTAAGGTCTTACGTCTGCATTCCTATTCATGACTTACTGTAACACATAATAGGCCATACTCCACAATTACATTTCCCCAGCACATGTGAACATAGCTGAAGTCTCATGCCAGTGTTGCATTTGCCAGAGTGAAAAGTACTTCCACCTCCCTGAGAATAGCTAGGACTTGACTTTAGCATTTGTATTTCAGCGTTTTCAGAAAGAGTTTAGCCTACTTTGCACAGGCTATCTAGAAGGTAGTAGCAGGAAGGTTGTTTTTCATTTTTGAGGTTTTTACTAAATAGCTAGCGATTAATGGCTATTTAGAAAATAGTAAGTGAAAGAAATACTTGAATAGGAGATGCTGTGCTTTCTAGAGAGAAAAAGAGGCATGAAAGAAAAATCCAATTTATTGGTAGAGAGACAGAAGAAAGAAATGGAATGATATTTAAGAGTATAGAATACATTTTGAGGGCCTCTTAACAAGAATATCTGACAGACTACGGATGCCTAAAATGTTAATGACAGAGGAAAAGGAAAGATTCGTGATATAGTTATTTAGAGAACATCTTTTAGTATTCAAAGTGATGAATCTGGGAAAAGTCAGCTGCAATTCTTGGCTCACCCAGATTTCGTTACTTCATAAGAGAAAAAGGAAATCCAAAGCAATGAATGTAAGTATCAGTGTGAGAGAAAGGCAACAGTTCATTAAAATACATAGGAGCCATGAATACATGGTTGGTAGGAGAAGACTCCTACAAAGAAGAGAAAGAAGAAAGCAGTTGCAATTTAAGCCTTATCTATTGTTGAGTGAGGCATAAAAGATCACAAAAGTGCTTCCTTGTACAACATACTTCTCTGTTATTTCAGGGTACAAGATTTCAGGGTTCTAGCTGACTTCATAGTAATCAACTCAGGGATATCAGCTTTGCAGCCAACTTGTCTTGGATCAGACTAATGTCCTACACAGACAGCTAACTTGAATTAAAAAATATTTATATCATGAAAGTATTTTAAATGATAGCATACATATAAATGATGTGCCACAGGTGATTCTCACTTCTAGAGAGAAAAGAGTTAAAATATGGCAGAGTTTGATTAGATTTTAGCTGCAACAAGTGAGTAAAACGAACTTGTCCTTGAATGAAGATCTTCATTTTGGTTACATGCTCAGTGGTTTAAATAACTACATTCTGTAAGTATGAAAAATTCTGCGTAGAATGGAGTAGTGACAGATGAGTTAAATAGGGAAGTCAGTTCCAATCCAGCACTGGTACAGAGCAGAATGGAATTAATTGCTTTATTCTACCTGATCTGCAAGAATTGGATTTTCAAACCAACTTACAGAATTGCAAAGGTGAAAGGGTAACAGCACACCATATTTCGAGGTCTTCTGAAATGTCAAATTGAACTTAACATGAAACATAATGTTGCCAAAGTATTTTAACTTCACAGAAAATCATCTGGATCAACAGGTAGAAGCATGAAAATACAGAATATCAGATCTAGAAAACATGGCCTACAAGTCATAATAGAGAAAAACAAGCCTTTTTTGTTCATCAGAGAAGTAACTGTCAGGAGAAGGGACAGTAATCTTCAAGCGCACAGAATGCTGTAATAGGAAAGGAATGAACCCTAGTCACATCCTCTGAGAATGGCACTATCAGTCCCAAAATGCATTAGAGGACATTTAAGTTCGATGACTTGGAAAATACTCTCAAAAGATAAGAACTAATAGCAACATTGTCTAGGGAAGGTGTAGAAGCTCCACATTTTGAAGAACTGGTTAGACAGATACCTATGGAATGATTCAAGTATACTTGCCCCTGCCACCTAGGGAGAAGGATTAAATAACCTCTTCACATTTGGAACTTCTTTTTCTGCATTTTCAAAAGCATTCTGAGATTGGATGAAAACCCTCAACCAAATTATATTTTGAAAACAGACCTAATAGGTCTGTTTCTGTTCAGGAAAATTGGTTGAGCATTTTTCATTATACACAAATCTCTCATTTTAAAGGGAGCAAATTACATTCACAAATGGGTTTGCACATAAGAGGTCAATTAAAAGTGGTAAACCATTAAATCTATGCATTTTTGCTTTCTCTCGCTTTTCTTTTTTACTTTTGCTTTATGATTTTTAATTTCTAGCATCAGAAAACACATTAAAGTTGGAGGAGGCTGGAAAGAATTCATTAGTGGGTTTGGTAAGGCTTTAGAATGAAAGTCAGATTTCCATGAAATAAGGAAATCCTTTTGGTGGAAGTTCAGGGAGGGTATTTACTTTCCCCACTACAGCATTTTTAAAAAGTTAAGCAGATTTTTATCACAATGTAAAATTGACTTTCAGTTATGATCATACACAAAGCTTCTTTTCAAACAGAGCCACCTCAAAAGCTTAAGCAGCTCTTATTTTTCAGTTTGGCTCCTTTAGTACTGCATCTGCTACCAAACAGACTTAAAAAGAACAAACAAACAAGGACATTTGTGGATGATAAGGACAACCGTTCACATTATAATTTAGATTTATACAAACACACAATGTAGCACTGTTATTTAATGTTGTGGTTTAAAATTTAGCACAGTAGCACAGATTAAATGGGTTAGAATCCAATCAATTGGCAGATTTCAAAATGCAGCCTACTAAGGAAAACATTTACATTGAATATTTTGAGTAGCATGTCTGAGTTATCACTGGATATCTCAGACTGGTTTCCATAATGGTATTTGATAATCTGGAAGAATAAATAAATTCCACACTACTAACAGACAACTACTTGCCTCAATGTCCTTATTCTGAGCATTGTTGTACCTGATGTTTGACAGACACCTTTCAGCCCAATCAGTAACAGTTTTAACATGCCTGTATCACTTGCCCTCCTCCACCATACAAATCAAGTACATTCCTCTCAACCTGAATGATTTGTTGTTTGAAAGAAAAATAAAAAATATGACAATATAAAATGTAGCTTTGATAGTCAGAAAAAGCACACAGGTCCTGAACATCTTTCAGGGAATTTCTTGTTATTCTTTTTCATTTGAGTAAGCATCCACACACACATTACACACAGGAGTCTAAGCAACACATCAAATATCAAAGGGCTGCCTGAATAGAAGCCTGGTGACCTAAGGGAAAACTCTGTTATAAACTCAACAGTCTCTGAGTACAAACTGCTAAAACTAACGAGCTCTCCAATGTATAGGAAAGGGTCTTCCTTTGTAAAGAAAAACCAAAGAAATCCTTGAGAAATCACACTGCGTGTAAAAAAAACAAAGACATTTCCATACCCACTATGCACTGAGGATGAATGCCATCTAGGAAATAAAAAGAGACATCAGGTAAAACTTCGGTTGTGCTTCAGGTTTCTCATAAAATCTAGTATAAATGGGGCTGGTTACACTGATCTCCCCCTTTTCTAAACTTGTGTCTGAATCATAAACAGTTTCATGAAGAGGTTGAACAGGAAACAAGAAGCTATTGCTAAAATGATTTTCCTATTACACTAATCAAAATCAAGTTTAGATCTCACACAAATCAGATTTCTGTGCAGTGAAAAATCCCAAATGAATCTGCTTAGAAAATATCCTGCAGACGGATGAGAGAAGTTTAAATCCACCATTTTTACAAGTACAATCTTGAAATAACTGTAAATTAAGTTTTCCTGGATAGACAGAGAACTTACATTCTTAATTCTTGAAGATACTTTGGAATAAAATGCAGAGCAACTTCCTTAAGAATTGCAGACAGGCAATTCAAGCCAAAAAAAGCACACTGCCACCCACAGAAACTTCATGGACTCTTGTTCTTCCAGATATTAGTGAAGAAGATCTCACTAACATTATTTAAAACCCAAGAACTGTCAGGTTCCACATCATGAGAAGCAGAGTTTTTTTTCCAGTTCCTTCATGAGGTGATCTGGCCCAACAGTGAGCAGAAAGGCACAAAGGAAGCCCTGAAATCAATTGCCTTACATATAGTGGGACAAGCAGTTTACTGAAAAACATCCTGAAAACCACCTTTGGAGATACAGGAGATAATACCTGTTTAGTGGTTAAACACAAGCATATTCCTCTGGTGTGTGTTACCCAGCAGTAGCTGGAGGCAATATTAGTCAGATCAGTTCAGCATTCAAACCAACATTTCACAATGGGATTGTCAAATGAGATAACATAGGAGCAAAGTACAGGTTCTTCCAAAAAACTTACTCAGATCTTTGTGAGATATTACCTTGGCTTTGGAACAGAGCCAGAAGATGAACAATATTCATTGTGGATTCATGGTAGCCACTGTTTGACAGTTTAAGGTATTCTTGTGCCTCCTCCTGTCTCTGGCTTTTCTTGGATGACCTACCCTCACAAAGTTGGGGTAGAATCACCAGCATTAGGAGGAAGTCCTTTGTGGCTAGAATTTATCAAGGTGAGAAGTGAATAGTGATGAAGAAATACCCAAAGGATATTAATTCCTAATCAAAGGATCTATTTTCTAACATGCAATCCTTCATATAGTAAGTAGCAATTCTAGAAAGAATAGAGGGTTTGTGGTACTTAATCCCATAAGCACAATCTTCTAGCACAATGCCGTTGCTAAGACTACCAAAGTGTCCTGAAGACTTTAAAAAAAAATACTTCTTCTATGGAACTTTACCTCTATATAGAATATTCACTTAGAGCATTACTGAAAACTTTTCAGATATGCTTGCTATAAAAATGATACAAGAAAAGAGATCTGTTTAAAGGCACAAGAAGTATCAGATGTCTGGAGAGTCTTCATTACAGAGAACACTAAGATGTTCAAGCTACTTACACTATTATAAGGATGTCTATGACATGACTGAGATGTTTTGTAGGTTAAAAAAAGACTGGAAGAGGCCTCCAGGTCAACAAAATCATTGTGCAGTTACTCTAGGTACAATATCCTGTAATCCCTGCTTTTAGAAAAGAATGTTTTAATGTAGAGAGCTGAAAATGACCTATCAAGGAACGGACAGAGAAAGGGATCCAGTTGGACTTAAATAATTTATAGGTAGAAATAAAATGACAATTTAAAAAATTAGGCAATTAATTATGAGAATAATTAACAATTGAAAACTTTGATCTTGCTGCCAAAAGATATTCTCTTTTTAAGAACTACATTTTAGCTATTAATTTCAGTTCTCATGATGAGGCTGACAAAACCACAAGTGGCACAACAGAAAATTAGCATCTGCCTGCCAGCTGTGTATTAAATCAGAATTATCAGGATATCTACGAAAGTGTGGCAATTAGTACCTGCTTAAGCTACAAATTTCTCTTTAAAACAAAGCAAAGCAGCATGACTCACTGGTTCTTCCGAAGATGTTACACATTATAAATTACTGCAGATCAACACACGGAGAAGTAGCTGAAATCTCATCTATTTCCCTGCAAAATAGGGAATGACCTTTTCTCTATAAGAAGTCCAGAGGTAAGAACAAACATGACACACAGGAACTGCAATGTCTCAGTTAAGCAGTGCAGGAGACCCCTGAGCAAGATATTCGCTAAGCCATTCATTTCAAAATAATTTCAAAAAACAAATTATATGTGTCTTTGTATAGATTAAAAAGACAGCCAATGATGGTCCCTCTCCCTCTAAACAATGAAACATACATTCCCTTTGGTGAAAGGCACAGTTTATAACATTTTAAAACATCATAAGCCTTATTTCTACTCAAGGGATCTCTCACAGGACCTACAAATCATTTGGTAGAGCAAAAATCTGAAAATAGTGTAAGAAAAGTAGTCTTTTGTCAATAGTATTTCACTACAAATCTAGGTCATTTCTACAACCCCTGAAAAAACACTGAATGGGAAATATCCCGCAGGCAATAGATATCTGGAGTTACTCTGAAAACTGAAAAGGTGCAGGCAGAGGGCTAATCAACCACCCACCCCTCTCCAGGACTCCAGCTCAACAGGGATGGTGCTCCTAAGCAACTTCTGAAGTACTGAAGCAGAACAGGCAAAGAACTGAGTACCTCTTCTGCCTGGTCAGCAAGCATGTACACAGCTGCGTACCTTCTACCACTACCTTTGCTATTGGTTTGTGGGTTTTTTTTTTTTTAATCTACAAGTCATGGTCACGACGCAGAAGCAAAGCACAGTAACTAACTTAGATAAAACAAGCTTGGAGTGTCTTATTTGTCATTCTGTGCTGTAAAGACTGATCTTTTTGCCAGCAGCTGCTATGTTGGGTAGTCTACTGCTGAAGGGCCCTTCAAAAATCACAGCAGTACATTTTGCATTACTATGAAGGCATGAATTGTACCACAAATCACAAATAAAAAGGCAACTGCTGCCCACAAACTGGAAGTTTCCTGGTGACTTTACTGAAACGTTTGCAGTAGTAAAGAGGAGGGTGCAGGAATTATAATCCAATAGATATGAGAAGAAAAAAACAAAAAAGCATAGATGGGAAATAACGTACTTTTATGGTATATCCAAAGCAATGCAAAACAAATGCAACCACTTTAATGCATTCCAGGTGCGTCTCCACTTTTTTTTTGCCACAAACAACAGACACTTAAGTAATATTGCACTGATATACTTGTTACCAGAAGCAGAACATACTAATCTTTAGTACCTCCTCCTTTCCATTTTCCTAGTTAAATAATACAAATCATAATGAAACAACGCACACTGAGATATCTCCACTACAGTTGAAGTGAATGAACAGTATAGTCATTATTAAAGCAGAGTAAATGTCAAGGATACATTTACAGTGCATGTAACGATGCTATTAATAAGTTAGATTACTTAAAAAGTGGAAAAATTCTTTGAGGTAATCCAGCAGCTATTGCACAGTCACAGTGAATGACGGTTAAAGTTTCAGTTGTTCTACTACCAGTACTGGGAGAATCCTAATTATGCTCTATGACTTCTTTACAGGCACTTAAATGCACCTTCCGCCCCCCAAGATACTCAGAAATTAAATGTATGTTCTGGAAATTGGAAAGAACATTGTTCTACTGTAGTCACCACTTCTATAATAAACCAGTCCCTCAGAATACATTTAGAAAGCACAAGACTTTGCTGTTAAGAACTCAAAAACAGATTGTCTAGTCCCACTGCACTGCGCTTTGTGAATGTACCTCTAGTGAGAAAATAGTGAAGTGGTGGTGAACTGGGACTGAACCACAGTATCATTCTGAATACATCTTATTACCACAACTTGTCCAGCTCAGACCAAATTATTCAGAATTCTTATAAAAATCAGAACAAACAACTCTTTCAAAGAATGTTCCTGTTAAGAATGACAAGAGTATAGAAATCCTGATAGAAGCAGCAGCAGAATATCACATGCCAACCTCAGTGCAAAAAGCTAAACCTATTAAACAAAGAATTTGAGTGAAGATACTACAACCTCTGCATTTCTCTGCTGCTGAAATGTTGACATCTGAGTTCCAAAATAACTATCTCTGAACTACCAACAGCAGTAAAATAGAAGTAAAAGAATAACTGCCATTTCAAAATAATTAAGCAGTGGTGCTGCTATGCACTTGCTCATTTTTCTGAAAAACCTAATGAAGCAAAGGTATATGCGATGCAATTATTTTTGAATGAAATAATTAAAAATTCTTCGGCATCACGTTAAAGTTACAGAATTTAGAGGCATACAATGGAAACTTTTATATTAAGTTATTCTCCTTATTCCCATTTCTGCTAAATCAAGCTTCCAACGTTGCTGTACAACACTAATACTAGATTTCACATGATGTTTTACCTCTTTCACACATTATGAAGGTAATTATGTTTTAGTGCAGTGTCCATTAAATATGTCATAGGGGTCATAAATAGAAATAACAGTACTAAAGAGCTACTGAACAGTCAGAAGGGGAACTGAGAAGGAGAAAGCAGAATATTATCTTACTGCCTAAAGCAGGTTTATAAATTCTCATGAATTTTGTCAACAGTCCCTGCAGGACAGATAGACAGCCCCGCTGAGAACATGTGGGGAGGGCAGCTGCAGCTCCAGGACTGGGACATGAGGAGGAGGAGGCAGCAAGCTGGAGTATAGAAACTGAGGAAAAAAGCAAAGTCCTAACTGGAACAAAAAATTCAGTGGGAAGGGGATTCAAGCCACCAGTATGGACCTCATCCTGATGAAGGACTTGAGACATAGACAACATGTTTTAGCACCCTTGCTTCCTTCTCAGGTGACACCTGGTATCACTCACACTGGGACCCTAAGGGACATATCAAGTGTGACGCTTGAAATCTTGCTTATGGGCAAATACGAAATAAGTCTATGTGTGTACCTATCAATTCAAACTCAGTACAAGGCATGTGGCCTGACACTAGCAACAGCAATACTTATATTGCTTATATATACAATATTGCTGGGTACTGCTTCCAGATGTGGAGTTGTCAGTACAGGAAAGACATAGACCTGTTGGAGCATGTCCAGAGAAGCGCCACAAAAACGATCCAAGTGATGGAACCCCTCTCTTACAAGGACAGGCTGAGAGAGCTGAGGCTGCTCAGCCTGGAGAAGAGAAGGTTCCGAGGTGACCTGATGGTGGCCTTTCAGTATCTAAAGGGGAGAACTACAGGAAAGAAGGGGAAGGCAGAAGGCTGCTGCTAGGTCCTCATCAAGTCTCCCCTTCTGTAGCTAAGCATTCCCAGCTCCTCAAGGTTCTCACTATCTGTCACAGTCTCCAGCTCCCTAGTTAATCCTGTGGCCCATCCATTAATACTGTATACTCTAGCCATCTTCCACATGGCCTGCCTCACAGGAATTGGCACTTCCTCATAACAGTCTTTAATTCTGGTAATGACATGTAGATTAATAGAAAGGACTAGCATCTCACCTGTGTGGATGTGTACAAACGGGCCCGGAGTAGAAAACATATTCTAAAATTTAGAAGACCAAAACTAATTTTTATTTTTCATTTTTCCTGCTTACTAACCTTGAAGATGCACAAAGAGGGGAAAACAAAAAAAGAAAAACAAAAAAGAAAACAAGGAAGGCATGAGAAGACATATTCTTTGTTCACAAAAATATTAATAGCTTACATTTTAAAATGCATTAATTGAACATTCAGGAATCCACATTTTCTATATTCGCCCCAAATAATGTATTTAAAACGCTTCTATTCTTTACTAACAGCCTCAAGTCTCAGAAATGTGTGAGGTTTCTCTGTTTTAGATTCATTTTAAAACAGTTTTGAAGTATTGCAGTGCTTGTAATGAATAGTATTGCTTCACCATGTTTCAGTGAAAAAATGCCATTCAATGTTTTAAAATCTCATTCATTTTCATCTGCTACTTGAACGTTGTTTCTAAAACCATCATTATGCTGCCTCCTTTGTAAAGATAGCATTTTAGGGAACACACTGAACACTAACACCTTACAAACATATCTCTGCTGTTGTTAAGAATTTCTTAGTCTATGTCTCATAATGCAAAGCACTAGAAGATAGAGAGAAGAGCAATTATGTTAACTACTTGTCAGAGTTAAGATCTTGCACTCAGTGCTAGTGAGTCATTACCCCTACAAACTGTCAGCCAGGCTGCATCAGTGAGACACATAATGTTATGAGAGGCTATTTTAAATACATATCTTGAAATAAGGTTGTAAATCTACAGAGGTCAGAATAGTTTCACAATTCTCTTTTATATACATTGAAAAAGTTAGAAAAGCTGAATGAGAAACACCAAAGTAGGTGTTCAAAATAATGTCTTTTGCCACAGGAGTTAAATACTGAAACTCACAACACCAACAGAACTAAAACCCACAGGAAATCCTACAAAAACCTCATTTCATAAAAAGGCATGGCTCACAATACACAAACATCTAAACACATACACTTGTAAGAAAACACACGTTATAGAGGGCAAACCCAACCCAAGCGTAAGTAATACACCTATGCAATAGATCATATAAAACTGTGAAGGCATTGAGGGCACTGATTATCAGCTCTGACCAGTGTCACCTGGGCCTCCAGCCACCACCTCTACCCACTGGCCCATGAGACCCATTTTCGCTCACCCATGGGTCTTCAGCCCCTGCCTGAGCCGTAGCGTAGGAGCTGGCTGTGGACCCTGGATTGGCTTTTCAGTTTCACCTTCAACCTGCCTAGCAATTATTGGACCTGACCCTAATTTGTGGATCAGCTTGCTTGGCCTGTGACATGCCACACCACCACAAACTTGCCTGATATTCTGGACTTTTGCTCAACACTGGCTGCCAGCACCGGGTGTGCCCAGCTTGTACTGTGGGTGAAGCCCTGGCTGGTGAGGCCTCTGCCCTGCTGAAAGACATTATCACCCATGGTTTCCCATCCATTTAGGTGCAGCTGTGCCTTAGCAGGAAAAACAGAGCAGGAGGGGAACAATATTTTTAACTTATATCTGAATATATATATGCACACTGCGTTTTCACCAGGTACCACTGTGCATTTGTCTCTCTTGAAAACATTGAATTCTATGTTTCTCTTGAGCTCTTTGGTGTAACTGTCAAATGGTATCCTGATATACTTACCTATACATACAATCAGGTTATTCAAAGACAAAGAAAACAACATTGAAAAACAACAGCTACAGACTAGATCTGTATGGTCCTATTCTCAAACAAAATAAGAGGAAATTCATGGAATAATTTGGAATAAATTGTTTGTCTTTTGAAAGTGATTACAAAAGGCATGATGTCAGGGAGTGCAAATTTGATCTGGAACCCTAAGCATTTAGAAGCACATCCTACACTTGTGTGAAAGCAGCCAGGGGTGCTTCTCACTGAAGTAAATTAATGTTGCGTGTGCACATAAAAGAGATGTAGAATTAAGGGCCAGGCTACAACTTCGCATAAGCTAATAAAGGCTCTGATCAAACTCAATGTTTTTTAATATGCACCTGCTCCTACTATTTCAGTGCACCTCACTCAATTCTCTGAAAACAGTCAGCGATATCATTGACTTGCTACCGAATACTAACAGTGGGGATGATCTTCTCTATATTCTTCTTGATAAAAACAATATTAAAACACAGACTAAAGTACATCCACTACATCTGCACTAACATTTGCAAACACATAAGTAAATCACCCTGGAGAAGAGACTCCTTCTCAAATGAACCCTCATTTATCTCTCTACATTTAAATAACTGGCATTTGTAAGTGTAATGGCAAGGATCTCATAACAAGATGGAAAGTGCAGCAATGACAGCAGATCAACAAGGTACCAGGCTGCAGCAAGTGAGGACTTGCTGACGCGCAACAGCCATAGGCACAGAAATAAAAGAAGAAAGCTACTTACTTTCAGAAAGCCTCAGGTATGTAGGGATCCCCAGGGAGAGACCCTTACCACCACTGCCAACCCTTAAATGAGGTCTGGGAAGGGATGGATCCTGGTTCCACCCCCTCTGGTCACTCAGACACGTTGTATGCACCTGAGCTCCCCTGGGTTGGCCCTGCCTTCCCACCAGGTGCTCAATCACTGGTTCAGACCCTGACTTAGCATTTCTGCTACAGATCTACATTCCCTTGTTGTTTTTTCTAATAGAAAAACAGTGACATAGGTTAAAATACATATTATGGGGTTGAGGGGATAAAGGCTAAAGAAATCTATGTAAGAAGATTGGATGATCTTGTTGTTCATTAGAGGTAAAAAAAAAAATCATTAACGTTTATTGAATACTTCATTTATTCCAGTTTAATGAGTCATTGACCTGTTATTAATAATGATAATACCCAAATCCAGACCTGCAATAGACACTTAAGAAATGTGAAGATGCCTTAATTAATTCAGTATGTTTATCAATGAAAAATGGTTCCTTCTACTTTCCATCTTGCTGGACTCTAACATGAAAGAGAAACACAACTTCTAGAAAGAACAAAGAGGAAGCATCCAGCATAGAATTCCAGATATTCTTCCTTCTCTCTGTTGACAGATTCTCAACCATTTTTACAAGATCTTCAGAAATTCCAGGAAGCCAAACGTCCTCACTGATGACTCTTCATAAAAGTTAGCAGCATCAAGTAAAATACATATTTAAACAAATCACCAGCTAGCACATCTACCCTATCAGTACTGACTTCTACAAGCTCCATCCTTAGCCTTTTGAGAGCACCAATTGATAGTGTGTCCAGTAACACTCCATCCTGATTCCTACAGATATGCCAATGCATTTGCTGGACTTCCAGGAAAAAACAATCAATAATGGAAGCCTAAATCTTTACAACTGTGCTCAGGAAGCTCAGAGCTCAGGTCTCTCCTGAACAAGAGACTTTGATGCCTGCTATGAATTGTACTGTTTGATTATGGCAGCTGAGCCAGGGCACAGAGGACAGCATTAACCTTCCTCTACTAAGTCACAATGAGTCTAGGAGCCATTACATCATCCTCATGTTTCTGGAGATTCTCCCATCAGAGTGGTACTGCTCCCAGACGCAGGGCATTAGCTGCCCTGCACTCTGCTTACAAGCAGTCTCACTGGAACTCATTTGAAGATACTCTGACCTCAACAGATGGCAAAATGTGCATTGCATAGTATCAGTTCATAGAATCATAGAATGGCCTGGGTTGAAAAGGACCTCAAAGATCGTCTAGTTTCAACCCTCCTACTGAGTGCAGGGTCACCAACCACTAGACCAGGCTGCCCAGAGCCACGTCCAGTCTGGCCTTGAACACCTCCAGGGACAGGACATCCACAACCTCCTTGGGCAACCTGTTCCAGCGTGTCACCACCCTCTGAGTGAAAAACTTCCTCCTAATATCCAACCTAAATCTCCCCTGTCTCAGTTTAAAACCATTCCCCCTTGTCCTATTGCTATCCACCCTCGTAAACAATCGTTTCCCCAAAAAATTATTACAATTAAATGAGTTATTTAGCCTAGTGTTTCACTGTACACATCCCATGGAGGCAGAGGCAGAATATTATACGGTTATGAAACTTCTGGTGCAGTGGTACCTTATACAGATTTTGCATCTGATCAGTGCTTTCCTTTACTGTAAAACGTTCTCCTAAAGACTGCCTTTAATGTCTTGCAGCATCTTCAGCCAGCATATGACCCAAATGCACAGCAGAATAAGGCTAGTCCTCTGAACATGTAACATCTGTTGAAGTCACTGTACAGACAATTCATTCACTTTTTCTGCCTTACAAAGTGTTCATTACGGATCTTAAATGTTCATTTAAAATGGCTGCGGATATTTATGAGACAGACGTGACAGTTAAGGACAGTTTGTTGGTAAGGGCTTTCTTTCCTGACCCTAAACAGCTGATAGAAGTTCTAGTCTGGTGACCTTGAGAGCAAAATATACCCATCTTCTTTACTACTTGATGAGCTAATTTGTATTTCAAATTTTCTTAAATGAAGCACCTATCTGTCAGGATGATAAGCACAGTAAAGAACTTGCAAAGAGATAAAGAACTATATAAAGCAATCAGAGAAGCCTTTTATTCAGCTGCTACAGTAAATGACAGATAGTCTCATTATGCAATTCCCCTAGCTCTTCTTAACACACCTGACCCCTGGAACTGTATCACATGATTCATCAGTATTGTAGTCTCAAAAACAGTGCAGTAATATCTTCTGGCAATGATTTTACCATGCTGGTCTTGGGCATGAAGAACTAATGATTCCCAAAGCATAAATACGTACATAACGCAGCTCATCCAATGAAGACAACAAAAAAGACATAAAAAACAGAATCCATATAAGATTTTCAACATCCCTTATACAAAATATTTTCATAAAACAAATAGAAGAAAAGATGTATTTGACAACATAAATAATTATAATGCCTTCTTAGATGCAAACTGCACAAAACCCTGTTCAAAAGATTTTGTGTATTTGATGAAGTAACTTTCAGTAAGCATTCCTCCATTGGCAAGCCAGATCATAGAGCACTGAACAGGAAATGGCACAAAAACAGCAAAACAGATCAAACATGGGTGTGACCTTACCTGCTGCCGCTTCTCAAATTCTAACTTGATCCGGGATTTGATGCAGTTGCATGTGTCCTGATATGTCTGTTGCAGTGCCAACTCCATGAGGTGCTTGTGGTATGCTCCAGCCAAGTTTCCACAGATGAAAATGATTACATTTGCCAGTATCTAGAGAGGTTAAAAAAAGAAAAAAAGAAAAGAAAAAAAAAAACGAGCTCTCAGGGAACTTATTCAAATAAATTAGCAGAATACAGTCCTAACCTGAAGTGAAAGATTGCTGCAGTTATGTATTTTGCTTTTGTTTTATTCCTAGCAAGGGTTCACCTTTTAAAAAGCCTTCACATTCAATGGCAAAGCAATTATACCATTTTCATTTAGTATGAAATAAGAATATAATGAATGTTTGCCTATTCTGTGAGGTATACATTTAACAAAAAAGAAATTCAGTTCATGTTCTACATCCACTGCTGAACACCAACTAGGTGGGATGTACTGCTGTAAAGTGACAGCTATGGCTCCTAGAAACAACCCCGCAGCCATGTGACTGCCATGCTCTTTTGGCAAGACACTGTCATTTGCAGTGCTAGGATTAAGGAGTAAAACTACAACATCAACAACTTGACCTCCATTTTATCTCAGCCTGAACCACTATAAACATTATCTATAAACATCAACCTTGCTGAGGATTTACATAGTGAGACATGATATCCTTCTTCCGGAATATACTTTTAGCTACTGCATTTGCCTCAAACACAAAACTAAATTTACAAAGTTTACACTTAAACTTACAGCATCAGATGCTCAGTGTGCGCAACAACACATGAATACAAGAAATAAGTTTTCTTTAAAGTGAGATAAAAGTAGTTTAAATGAAACTCTTCTTTTGAATTGGATGACAAAGAGATGACAGTGTACAGAAGAAAATCTGAACTCAAAACTGTTTTATGTTTGGTATCAATAATGTCACGGTACTCTCAACAGATGTGGATTCGTCAACAAAAATTTACAAGAGAGATTACAGTGCGTGCAAACTGGCAGTCACAGCTGAGTTTTGAAATAAAATTATTAAATGAGAACAAATGCCTGAAAATAAAGATTGCTGGGCATAGAATATTCTCAGGTAAGCAGTGGGAAGGTTTTGCAACAAAATGTAAAGAGATATTAACTAAAATTAACAGTGTGCTGTCATAAAGAAGCTCACAATTTGGTTGAGGTAGGAAGGAACCTCTGGGTCCATCTGGTCCCACTCCTGCTCAACCAGGGTGCTCAGGTTCCATGCCCAAGCAGGTTTTGAATATCTCCACAGAAGGAGATGCCACAGCCTCTCTGGGCAGCCTATGCCAGTGCTCCATCACTCACGCAGTACAGTAGTTCAACCAGATTTTTTAGGCAGAATCTCCAGTGCTCCAGTTTGTGCACACTGCCTCTTGTGCCGTCACGGAGCACCATTGAAAAGAGCCTGCCTCTGTCCTCTTTGCACCTCCCCTTCAGGTATTCACACCCACTGATACAAACCCCTGATCCTCTGAACAGTCCCCAGCTCTCTCAACCTCTCAGAGGAGAGCTGCTTCAGTCCCTGTTTTTGGTATCTCTCTGTTGGGCTCTTTCCAGTATACCTAGGTCTCTCTCATTCTTGGGGGATCAGAACGAGACAGACTACCCTAGGTGAAGCTTAACAAATCTGTATGTACAGATCCGTGTTCAAAAGCTGCACGTGCACTTACTAAATGTACCATCCAGATTCATAAAGCTATAGACTATTCAATGCGAAACCTCAGGAATATAACCAACCAAAACTAAAAAAATACACTGAGATAGCTAGATGGAGGAGTAAATTACGAGTATCATCTTCGCAGCCGTAGAAAAACAGATTACAGTTTTATAACTGAACCAGATGAAGTGAGAAAATAGATGGAAACAAGTGAGTGACAAGCAAGGAAGCTAATTAACCAGGCTTTTCAGATTCTCAATGGGGTAATACAGCCCACATGAAGCTCTGTGCATGCATTCAGTATCTGAATTAAACTGTTCAAAGCCTCTTGCCATACATAGTGGAGATGTAACACGTAAATGTGTAAGTGAATATGTAATAGAAACTGTGCTGAGAACAACCTCAATTCTTGTGGCTAGGCGGAGTGCATTCAGAAACATATCACTAAGATATTAACACAGAAAACTCTTCCAAGAAACGGATGAAATGGTTTTTAGCTCAGAGCAACAGATATTTTGTCTGTGTTGCATGAGCATATATTTCTTTTCTGCCAGTAAGAGTTATTGAGTGAAACATAAAGTGGCAATAAAAGGTTTAATGGAAAATAAAAATACTTGCTGAGTACCTCCCTTCTCCTAAATCTTACTTTTTTTTCCCCCTGAGCAGCAGTCCAGTTTCAATATACAGGCTGGAGATGAGCTCCATCTGAGGTTTGCTGTAAAGTCTCACATGCATTCTCCTGGAAGACACAAGTTCAAATTTTTTTGGACCAAGGAAAACTTAACTAAGCTTGCTTCTTCCTAGTCAAGCATTCTAATCAGTATGCAATCATATGAAATATTCCTCCTGTTCCTGTCAGGCATCTGCTCTGAGAAGATTCCATGCTCTGAATCATTCCTGGACCAAAGCACTTAGAATGAACTCCTAAGTTAAAGTAGCTTGTCATTTCTCTGAGCTAGAACTCTTAACAATCCTTTTCTGTTCCTGTGTACCCCTCCTTACCTCCAGCAGATCTATGTTGAAAAAGAGAGGTGCTGTGGCTCTTCTGGTAAGAGACTCTGCATTTTGCTATGAGAGCTCTGATCAACTGTGCAGATAAAACTATAATCAAAAGCCTTTATAAAAGAATTAAAGGGCACCTGAATAGCCTTCACAACATGGTTAAGGCTCCTGTCAAGCAGAGCAAGACTGAGCAACAGAAAAGACTGTACACAGCAGCAGAAAAAGTACTGGATGACTTCTAACACATGAACCTAGTTCATCTTCTTTATAAACAGACTTTGTATGAAGGAAAACAAGAAACAAAACAACCTCCAGTAATATCCATGAACTCTAGAAAGCTCCCACTCCATTTTCTAGATGGAAATACTGAGTCACACAGCAGTCCTGCCATCTCCGAACAGTCAGTGGAGAGGCAAGTCCATCTCTTGGGCTACCTGGATCCCTTTAAATATATCTACTAACTGTATACACTGTGGCACTTCCTGCTTAATGCCTAAATACAATGCTTATAGAAATTGATCTAAATATGAATTAAAAAATCAAAGAAAAGACCAACAAAGTACCACCAAGGAGTGTCTTTACATACTCCAAGTACAAGCCTGCACCTCTAGACACTCAAGGGTGCCTGATCTACCATTCCTGATCTCTCTTCCTTCTTTGATATACAATGAACTATACACACTTACAGGCAGTAGGGCACTTTCTGAATTGTATTTTTAGATTCCAGTAGATGTGTTTTTCAGTATCAGTGAATATAAAACGGTCTGATGTCTAGTGCTTAACTAACAAAACAGATGATATTTAAAAGCAAATGAAGACAAAGTAAAGTAGCTATGACTAATTTCTCGAGTTGTAAAGTTAACTGAGTTGTTTACAAAATGTAGTCTGTTATATAGATTACACTGTAAAAGTACAATTTCCTATTTCAACTGATGAAAGCTGCCTACAAATGCATGCGTATACAAGGAATTACTATGCCATATAAAGATTAAAGATTTAAATGGAAGCTGAGGGATGGACAAGAAAAGGTATAATTGAAAACGTCTGCATGGAAATTAATGGGAGAAAAAGAATTATTGTACCACTGCCAAGGGGCAACTTCTCTGGTTCTGCAAAAACAAATCGTCTCTCTCCCCATGGGATTTTTCTTTTGATGGACTGTGTGACAAAACAAGTTAGGAAACAAGTCTCTGCTTGCTTGGTTTATTTAAGGGTTTAGATTCAGGCAAAATTCAGCTAGAAAGTATACTCTTAACAGTTAAAAGAAACTGAAAAGCAGCATTTAAAAAGGATATGCTTAGCCACAGAGTAAATTCTTAATTTGAATAGCCACCACATACAATGCCAAATACCATTATTTTAGTATATGGATCAGATGGTTCTCCATCTATTGCACACAATACTCTGGCTCAGGGAGATCTGGGAAGTAAAAATCAATTCTTCAATGACAGTGACATGTTATTTAATACTCTGAGGTATTTAAATCCTCAAATGGAAAACAAACACAACAACTAAGATTTACTCAAAACTGGAGAATCAAAAAAAAAAATCATTACTTTTTATTCCAGACATCAGCAAAATTCTCTATATTTTTCAACTGCTACCCAAAAAAACAGTAAAAGGCCCCTTTGTGGATGGGAACCAAGACCTTTTACAAGATAGGAAGTTACAAACTTGTGATTACATGGTACTAATTTGTTTGTATAATGTGCTTGTTAGCTATTGCAATCAGAGCATTATGGGCATCAGCAGGCTATTCCTTTTCTGTAATATTCTTTCCTGTAATATTTATTTGATGTGTTTTTCTTTTTATCATTATTACAGAACTGAAGTTTCTCGTTGCTCCAGGCTGTTTTGTGGAATGACTAGATTTATTTTGTTCAGTTCTGCACATATAGAGAGCTTATCTATATGCCAGTGTGTATGAAAACAGATCATAAACTGTAAATTCCCAAATCAAAACAAGCAAACAGAAAAAAAATACACAAAAAGTAAGAATCAGAGTTATGGTCCCTTTAGAACACTTCTCTGTAATGCACAATCAATATAATTGACTGATTAATGACCTCATACTTTCAAAATATTAAAATATTTTTTGCCAGAAGGAAACTCTTTTTCTTCACTCAGAAGGAGAAAGCCAACCACTGCAGTCCCCTTTCTGCCTCAGGGAAGAAAGTTATTTTGTGTTTCCATGTGCCTCATGGCTTATTTTATTTTTTTATGACTGAAACTGCTTGAACACATTTGAACATGTGATTGATTGGAGAAAAAAAAAAAGAAATATGCAAACCTACTCAGATGTATACTTAGGTAAAACTAAAAATTTTGGAACCAGAATCAATAAACAATTTTTTTTTCATCCAGAATAAAATCTTAAGTGTTATCCCAGAAAGACAGTCCCATGTCTGACTTTTGAAACAGCCTCAGTCTTCTCCATGAAATTAATCTCCTTCACTCCTTCAAAAAAGACTGAAAACTGTCATACGTTAATCTGTCCTTACAGGACCAGCTGCCAAGTTAAACACGTAACAGAAGATTTCTCCTCCCTTTCCCACAGCAGTAGTATTATCATAATCGCTCTCCTGTACTATCTACCAGCCTTTATGAAATTTCTTCATTAAAAAAATCTCTGAAAACCTTTTCCTTTCTGGTCAGTCTTGCAGAAATGATTCAATAGTTTCAAAAGCTATCACAAGGGTAGACTAACAAGAAAATGAACTAATAATCACTTAAGCCTCATCTCTATAACAAATGGTGCTAAAAATAATGTATTCAATTAGACAACATGCTCATTACAACTCCTTTCCTGCAACCCCAATCAGCTAACATTCACTTTGGTCTCTCCTTTAGATTTCCTTGCTTAATGCTGCTTTTTGTATCCCACAATTTGTAGGAGGCATTTTTCAGTTTAGAGTAACTCCACCAGAATTAACCTAAAGGGAGCTGGCTATCTTTAATCTTTTCCCCTCAGATTTTCTATGTTTTGCAAGGCTTCTTCCATGTTCTTTTAGTTTGGAGTACCCTAATTTCCAGAGGTTTTGTTCACCTTTCTTTTTTTTTTAGATGCACATAGGCAGAATTCTGCTATTCTGACAGCCATTTCTGGTTCTAAAATAGAAAATGATGGAAGTCAGTATGAGGCAACTGACAATTCAGTAGAACTGCAGAAGTATAAAATAGTATTTTATATGATCTCTAACTAAATGAAATTATGATTCATATAAGACTAGTGTTTTAGGCAATTTTTTTCCTCTCTCACTATTCATAATGAACCGGATGAGATTTTTATAGGATATAGTCCTCAAGTACTTGTTGTGCTTGTGTTATGACTAAGCCAAACCTTTGTCAACTTCATTTTTCTTTATTTGAAGCCTGTGCTAGGAAACAGTGGGATTTGCCTATGTACTTTAGGAAGAACAATATGCAAAAGAATATATGTACAGATGTGTAGGTAAAACTGGGGAAAGAGATGAGCTACAGAAGTGGATTAAACTAATTCCAGAGAAGCTGCTAATGACAACACCCTTATACAAGTTTACAGTGTTTTTTAAGACACCAGTTACGTTTTAAACTCCAATCAGCATTTAGCTTAATTCTTAAATGGAAGGCATTTAGCAGTACAATTTACTCTCCTGAATCATTAAATGGTTTAGGTTGGAAGTGACCTTGAAACCCATCTAACTCCAACCTCTTGCTGAGGGCAGGGCTGCCTCCCACCAGCTCAGGCTGCCCAGGGCCCTATCCAACCTGGCCTTGAGCACCTCCAGAGATGGGGCACCACAGCTTCTATGGGCGGCCTGTGCCACTGCCTTACCACCCCTTAAGCTCAAGGAGGGAAGGTTTAGATTGGATGTCAGGGGGAAGTTCTTCACAGAGAGAGTGATGAGGTGCTGGAACAGGCTGCCCAGAGAGCCTGTGGATGCTCCGTCCCTGGAGGTGTTTGTGATCAGGTTGGATGGGGCCCTGGCAACCTGGTCTAACATCAGATCTCAAGGTTGGTGGCCCTGTCTGTGGCAGGGGGGTTGGAACTTGATGATCCTTGAGGTCCCTTCGAACCCAAGCCATTCTATGATTCTGTGATTCATCATTAAGAATTTCTTCCTTATACCTAATCTAGATCTACTCTCTTTTAATTTAAAACCATTATCTCTTGTCCTACCACTACACACCCTGGTAGAAGTCTTCCCCCATCTTTTTTGCAGATTTCCTTTAAGTACTGAATGGTTGCAATAATTTCTCCTCAGAGTTTTCTTCAGTATAAACAACCCAAGCTTTCCCAGTCTCTTCTACAAAGAGAGGTGCTCCAGCCCTCTGATCATTTTTGTGGCCCTCCTCTGGTCCATGTTTTTTTTTTTGTTCTGGGGTCCCCGGAGCTAGATGCAGTACTCCATGAAACCTTAAAGCTCAGTTTTCTGGTGTCAGGGAAGCAGTATCAAGAGTCAGCAACTTGGGACAAAGAAAGTACTTAATTTGGTTTATATTCAATATTTACTAATTTCAATATTTAATAGTTGATTTATATTATAAAGTAGACACTAAAAGGTCTTCATGCTGCTGCTTCCAATTCATTCTGTTTGTATTTATCTTTGCACAAAAGATGCCATTTTCTCTACGTCATGTCTCAAAACTGCAGAGATGTCATTAGGTCAGACTTTCAAAGTCTTTGTATGAAGTACATTGGATATAATGAACTGAAGTATTTTCTAAATTACATGGTGGGATATATTCTGACTAACATCTGAAAGATCAACATAGTACAGCAGTATTAATGACAACCCCCACAGAGCATCATGTGGTTACACATTACAGATGCCTAAAATACTACGCAACATTATAAAGAACAGGCTGCTACTCTTAAAATAGCTGGGAGCAATCATTAAATAAATGCAGGTATTGCCCAGCAAAGAAACACGTTCCATGCTTCCACACTTATTTGATTCTTTAAATCTAAGAACCTACCATTCATCCCTATCTTTTGTTTCATAACTATTAAAAGAAGTATTTATCCAAGCATTGATCTTTCCTCCTGGCTGTTCAGTTGCCTGAAAATACTTGGGCAAAGGATTTTCAAATGTCTTTTGGAAATTCAAGCAGAGCTATCAATTAAATCAACCTCATCCACATTTGTTGATGCCTTCAAACAACCTCAAATCTTCTTTAAGTGAAGATCTCCCTTCTTTCAAAATATAAATAATACACTTTTATCTAAATGCTCTTCAAACTCTTTTCTCATCTGTAAATTTGGATACAAAAGCATTCTGCAACACCTTTTAAAATATTTTTGTATGGATTGAATGTTTTCATTTTGGCTGATTAACTTCAGCGGGGTAAATAGGTTCTAAAATTACTGATAATGCAAGTCTGATCACATAGTAATGAGCAGAATGACTTTCACTAGCAGTAAAAATTGCCACAACAGGTGAAATGCCCTGTAAGCATTTTGTAGTTAAGCTACTGAGTATCCAACAAAAATGTTATTTTAATTGTAATTCAATCTTAAATAGCTTATATATAGTTTATATAAGAATTGAAGAAAAAAATATTCAGATTTCCATATCATTTTTCAAAAGATTATCAAATGCCTTCATTGCTCGTATTTTAATTTCTTCCGTCTTGAGATCAGAAGTACTATCTAGATGTTTTGCTTTAGAGATGAATTTGCAAATTCTTTGTACTATATAAAAAGTAGGTTTTATATTATGAATGCATGTTGTGAAAAATGAAATGACAGTGAACAAAGCAAAGTCTTCCCTTCCAAAGAATGTATTTTAGAAATGAAATGGCTTTAATATTGTGAACATGAAGACAAAGTGCACTGAACAGGTGACAATGTCATTTCCAGGTAACCTTGTATATGATTACCTGCATCACTGTCTTACTAGCAGGTTTTGCATTTAATGCATTAATTACAGATTCATTTACAGTTTTTATACTACTTTTCTAAGCATTTTAGAAAAGACAAGCCGTGTAACTATCATAGAAATTCATCACGACGCTTTGCAAAAACTGACAGGCCTTCCTACATACAAAGAAAAGTTACCAGCAGTAAAAAAGAAAGATTACAATTTCCAGATGATTACAGTCATACTGTTGTTATATTTATTAATTTACAATTTTGTTCTAAATTTGACTGGAATAGTACTGGAACGCTATTGATAAAGTAGAAAGAAGCACATGAAAATGCAATCTATTTCTGTGAATTCAAATAGCAATGAAATCGTTCTCTGCAGCTCCCTGAGGAGGGGAAGCAGAGGGAAGGCAGGGCTCTGCTTCTGGGAACCAATGGCAGGATGGAAATAGTACAAAGCTGTGCCTGGGGAGGGTCAGGCTGGGCATTTGGGAAAATTTCTGTACTCTGAGGGTGGTCAAACACTGGGACAGGCTTCCTAGAGAGGTGGCTGATGCCCCATGACTGTCAGTGCTCAAGAGACAATTGAACAATGCCCTCAGTAATATGCTTTAATTTTTGGTCAGCCCTGAAGAGATGCAGCAGATGAACCTGAAGGAGGTCCTTTCCAGCTGAACTATTCTTTCAGTTACTTCCATGTAAATTTGTAACTTCAGCCATATTTGCAAACAATAGAGATAATGTTTCTATATAGCTATACTTAGACATTATAAATGCTACAGTTAGTTTCTAAAAACAAGTTTGGAAAAAAAAGCCTAGTTACTTAAACATACTTAATGAAAGAACAGTTAATACTACTGTGAATAAACCTCAAAATTCTAAGAAGCAAAAAACATAAAGTACTCATTTATGAATGATGGTTGTTTCACCTTAATCAAAACATCCTGATTAAAAAGCATCACTTTATCAGTTTGGTACAAGCCTAGACAAAATATCATTTTAGCAAACAGTAAGCTGCTTTGCTACATATGAAAAGACAGAAACTACAAGTTAGTTGCACATCAGCAACTAATGAGCCCAACTGATAACTGGGAGACACTGTTATGATACACTGCATTACTTATCCTCTATACCCTTGACATCCTCTGTATGCTTAATAGCTGAACACAAAGCTGCAAGACCAAAACTCAGAGGTTAAAGCCTTATAAAACCTCTTTCTGAGATCGAGGACACAAAAATAAACAGTAAAAGAGTAATCATTTATCACACCCAGCATTAACGATAATCCTTCTTGAGGTGCATCACTTGCTCCAGTGCAAGCAATTCTCAATCCTATTACCACTCCTCATAGTTCTCCTCTCATGTGTCCTTTGCGATGTCTCAGAGAACATGTTGGGATATATGATGTCCTGTCTGGGAGGTAGTTATGGCTGTATCTCAGTCACTTACTTCTGTTTTGAGGTAAGATAGTGAGAGGCATAAAAAACACTCTTTTACATACAAAACTACTCTACGTAGTTGGCAGCAGTGAACCAGTTAGGCCACCGTGGAAACAGACAGCAAGAGCACACCTTGAATATGACACACAATGGTGGTACACTCCTCTCAAAAGGGGTAGATAAAAAAAAAAAACGATGTACAGAGAAGAGCCACAAGGAATGCTTTTCAGCTTGGAAAAAGGACACTGTTTTGGGAAATTTTCGAAGACTGACACACTCCTGGATAGAGAACAGAAAGTACAGGGATTACTGTGGCACTATTAAACAGTCAAAATATCTAGAAGACATTAGTAAAACAACTATACTCCTTGGCATGTGATTCTGAGGAAGTCGACATTTTTATTAACCCTAAGCCCCATGGGAAAACTTACGGGAGAATAATTGACCAAATTTTATAAAATACAAAGACACAACCTCTCACTTTGGAATTGCTAGGAGTTGGGCAAGTAGGTCTGAAAACTACTATACAAGCAATATCCTCACATTGTTGTGGCACTCTTGTGCCATTACTACAAAATTACTTTAGCCTTGTTTTCACTGCCTACCTAAAAACTCACAATCTTTCACTCTAATTTTTTTTTTCTGGAGATATTAAATCTGATTGCCATCTCCTTAAATGGAATTAAGCCACACGTGAAGTATATGTGCACCATGCAGTTATTTTTCCCCTGCAGGTGGCTTTGGTTTTATGTTATCTTCCCACTCTACAAAAATAACAATGCATTTGGGAAGTAAATCTGATTTAAAATTCCTTTTGTTTACACACAGCATCACAGCTGTATTGCTACTAAATGAGTTATCTTTATATTTTGTTCAGTGGGTAAAAGCAAGGGATGTCAGCTATGTTTAAGAGGGAGCTGGTAGCTACTAGCTGGATTCCAAGAATGGAACACTATTTGGTGCTTGTGATGGATATACAACTTTTACATATCAGAAGAGAGAAAGCAAATATTGCACTGTTCAGATACTAAAAATAAATAGTCAAAAAATAGTGTAAAGAATAGTGAGTTCTTTCATGCTTTTGAAATACTCTAAGTTTTACTAGCACTTCTTCAACATTCATAGCAATTGCTGTGAAAAATTGCTGTGTTCAACAAATGACTAAATGAATTGAGAAAAAAATGTGGGATTTTTTTAAATGCTAAAATACACAATGAAGAATCATACAAAGAATTCAGTATGAATTAAACTAATAAGAAATAAAAACAGTGTTTGAACAGTTCTCTAGTACATTTAATGAATACATTTAAAAGCAAATTAAAATAGATTCTAAATGCATCTCAAAAAGGATCTAGCTGGCTTAATGAATTTTTCTTCAGCACTCTATTTTTCCACAATTGCTGAGTATACTTTGCCTGCTATTTTACATTGCAGGCAGTATTAAACTGTTATTTAAATGATCCTCTACCAATCCTCCTATATTAATTTAATATTCAATCCAGAGCTCATCATAAGTAACATGCTTATTGTCGGCTTGAAAATGCTTTGGATAAATCCAAACAACTACCAGTAGGGAATTGAAATAAAAATATACTTTTTTACCAAAAAAATCACCTCACTATTGAACATATTATCATTTCACACCATTAAAAATCAACTAAATATAAACCACAGCAGAGAAGGTTCATTAAAAATTGCTATTATGGATGTAAGAAAAAAAAAATTAGTCTCCAACAACAGCTAAGGACTAGTATCAGATAGATAATTAAGGACTGAAGTACAAATGGAATACAAAAATCTGTGCAACTACGGATATAGAAGTTTTTTAAAAGTTATAATTACAGAGAAATTACCTTTCAGCAGAAGAAAATGTAAGAAAAAGTACAGAAATGATTTTATTCGTAATAGTAGCTTCTGAATTACTCATACTCTGAAGAAATATTGAGTGAATGAACTACTTCAAAGATGTTGCCATAAGACCAGACAGTGTTCAGGTTGAAACATGACGCTGATCAAGGTGGTAATAGAACCAAAAAGACTGTCACAGACATTTTTAAGAAAATGCATTACAGTTACAGATAAACCTCTAAGATGAATCCGAGAGTCTAAATGTCTCCCGAAGTAGTAGTTCATTTAACATTATGAAATTATTTTTATGTTATTAACTTATGATAGCATGTTTTAATAGTTGGATATTTGAAATACCATACTTGAGTATCATAATCTGCCTCCCATCAACCAACCTCTTTTCCACAGGTCCTTTTTTTCCGCAATGAAATTCAATGGCAGGAAAAGCTGAAAAACATTAACCAACTTCACTGCTGCCAACTATCTTGTTTTTCATCATGTGTCAGGTATAGATGTACAATAGAGTAGCTAGGGACTGTGGTATCCAAAAAGGACCATACTCTCCCCCCTCTGCTGCAGCAGAGGAACGACTCCTCACTTTCTCCACATGTGATCTCCAGGCAATCTGCCTAGATTCTACAGCAGAGTGGATCTCCAGGCACGGAGAAATTACAGGCTATACAAAACACTAATACATGAACTGTAGAGAAAAATACACAAAAGGGAGAGTAGGTGGCAAATGACTAAGTTTCATATACTGCATTTTAGACTAGATATGTCTGCTATTACTGTTAAAAAAAAAACAAATTAAATATTCCATATTTGTCTCTAATCTAAGCCTGTTTATGGTAGTTACAGGAACTTCAATCATATCATAGGAAATGTTTCTATAAACAAGGAAATTTAAATCACATTCAAATAAAGATGTTTTGGAAACAAATTAACGTCACGTCTTTTAGCTTGCCTATGCTAGTTTTTTCAAGGACTACTGCAGTAGAGAACTCTGAAATAGCCTGCGACATTACCTGACACACGGTGAATCGGTTGTTAATTAAGGTCAGCATGACCTAGATCACAGCAAACATCTCCGAGCTGTAACTGTGACAGGAAAATCAGCTCACAAGATAGAATCAAGCTTCCTCTATGTTAAGGGGAACAAATCAATCTGGATTTTAAAGCAAGAGTATAATAGTGCCAACGTAGATACAGAAAGGCTCTTTAGAAGCTCCATGACATAAGAGTAGAAATAGATTTTTATTTTCTTCTCTTTGTGCTCTTTCAAAGGTTGTCAAAAACAATCACCATCACCGCTTACTTTGTGGAGGAGGAAAGCCTGCAACCTTTATAAGAATTGTCAGGTTAGGAACATAATATTGATCTGAGCAACACTCACAGGATGCTGCCCGAGATTATTTCCTACTCTTATTCCTCTAGTTGTCCATCATTTTTATGTAGCTTTATATTCAAAGCCCCAGCAGACCAGAAGGCCCACTCAGCACCATTACCTACAGCAATGACATCCCACTCCAAAAACACTAGCTCCTGAAACCTCACAACTCGTTGCAAGGCAAGTGAGAAATGGATTTGCAAGATGCCTCGCTACCGAACACATGTGGAAATAAAAGCACATGACACGGTCTTCATAAGTAAATCCTTAGGCCCACAAATACCTTTAAAATTTTGTCCTAGTTCATTTACATTGAAATAGCCTATTTACACCTCAGTCATATTTTGCAGCCAGTAGCTCAGGAGACTCCTCTCATCCTTTCTCCTTCTGCCAATCACTTCCTCCTCCTTTTGTTTTTATACATCTCATGAAATGGTCCCAATCAGCTGGAGCCTATGCCTTGCCTTGAAAAGGAAGTAAAGCTTCTGCTCTCAAAATTAAGTCTACTGAGGCGTAGCTAGCATGTCAGAGAAGACCGAGCCTCTCACAGGTGTTCTAAGACCCAGTCCTGTCCTGCTCAGTGACTGCAAGTCACTTTCTGTCACTAACAGAGCAAGACTGGCTTTCAAGGTATCTTTCGTAGGAGCTGCTTTCTTTCACAGCTGTGGCAAAAGGGCTACTAACCATTCTGTTTCTCTTAAACCATTTGTGATGGTGGTCCTGCAAAGTTAAGATGCTCAAGAGGCAGCCTGAGCAACCAGATCTTACAGTCTTTTAAACTAGATGTATGATAACAAAGATGTATGGTGGCTCACAAGAACTACCGTGGGTCCACAGTAGGCTGAGATTCTGAGCAAGGAGACACTGCTATAGTGAAAATGAAGGCTTGATTCAGTTAAGCTATATAAGCCTGTAATACATAGGACTGGGTGAATCTCACAGTTCCTCCTGGCTTTGTAATCCTTACAGTAACTTCTGCTTCTGCCTGATCATCCGCTTAGGACACTAAGGCACTTTCTGGCCCTCAATAAATAAAAGTTATAATGATTTCCAGGCTCATACTGATGATAAAATGCACCTCCTATTCCAGGTGAAAATTAATTAAATTCCCCACAGTGCAGAAGGAGACAACAGACAAAATCACAATAAGGAAACCCATTAAGTTGCATCGATTTTTAGAAGTCATTAAGAAAACAGGATGACTTTTATTAACCATATGAAAGTACTTTAAAATGACACGCTATTTCATGATATTCATTAAATCCGTTATGAGTACACAGGAGTATGGCTAAACGTAAGGCTTTCTTTTCCAGATCTGACCTTTTCCTCAAAACAAAGTATTTTCACACAAATACAGCATGTTGCAAAAAACATTATATAGCATGTTTAAGGTCAAACTGCGTGAAGACAAATATTGAAATCAGCATCTCACCAACAAGGAGATGTAAGAAATGGAGGCAGAGAGCAGAAAGATGACACTTGAAAAATGATACTTCAAGAGAGAAAGTCAGAGATATGGGTCAGCTCTTCTGAATAACAAAGAACTGCATCTTGGCACTGATTAACTCTTATCACTGCTCTACTCTTAGAAAACACAAAGTTGAAAATAGTTATGCAACTGAATGCAGCTTTGAAATTATTTATTTTATCCAGGTCAATAAACTTCTTACAAAACCTTCTGCTGAACGTCTTTTAATTTGATTCTCATTAACACTACAAGGAAAACGAAAAACAAAGCAAACTGAAGCTGTGGAACAGGTAAATCTGGCTGCCAAAATAGAATATTAATCATATTTGCTGTTCTCTTTTCAAACTAACTAAAGCATAGTTATGTAAATGTATGCGTGCAGGAGAATTATCAGCTTGTGGAGGATTAATTAAAAATATCTGTGTTTTTTAAAAAGAAGTAATTATTTTCTTCACATTAGGGCTTAGCACTGTCCCTTACCTCTGCTATCCTTTATCCTTCACCCCTCAACCCAAAATAGTATGAATGTCAATATAAGGTAAATAAGTTTCAATATCTTTAATCAATGCAGGTATATACACTGTTTCTTGTTTAAGACCATCCTGCCTCTCCAGATAATCAGGCTTTCAGAATGAACTTTGCTTCATCATACTGTCTGTGTTTTAATTTATGAATAATCAAATCTGATAGTCTCATGGAAAAGCGCAGCCTTTAATAAACACAATGACTTCCTTACACGGTCTTGTGATATTCAAATACCCTTAACTCTAGTTGGACTCAATGAACTAAACTGGAAGATACTTACATAGGAATGTAACTTAGACAGACTAATACCCAGAAGACCTTGCTAGCCACAGCAGAAACACAGCAGTGTAGTATGGAAGCATTCTCAACATACAGTTCAGAGCCTTTGATTTGCTTCTCAAATTACATGTTTAGGAAGAGGGAAAAATACATTTACCTATACACGAAATTTTACACATACACATTTATACATACACAAACACAAATAGTGTCAAGACCTTATATAATTGAAAATACCATTAAAGTTAAAAATATACACAAAAGTATACGCAATATACCATGATCTTTACCTGAAAAATAGCGAACTACCTGGGTGCTAAAATCTGAACAGATCTCAAAGCCTGACTTCAAAGGAACATGTAAGAGGTTGAAGCCATACATGCTCCAGTTCTTCTTAGACCTACACATTCAATGCTTGATTAAGGAAGGGTCTGATATATAAAATGTAGCACCCCTTTGAGACACTGCTCATTGTTCCTAGCCTTTTATGAACTGAGTTTATTAGGATGAGGCAAAAATATACATAATGCATTCTGAGAATTCTCTCATCAGCAGCTACACAATTACCATCCCTTCTTTTGCCACCCAGTTAATGAGCCAGTAACTGCATTATCACTCAGATGCACTGCCACTTTTTCTGTTTTTGAATTCATGCCCATTTATTTTTGGCAGTTACTTCTTTTTTTCTTTTTTGAAAGAGAAGTACAGTTGTCTTAGGATGATCAGGAATACTTAGTTATTCCTCTTAGTCTTGGAAGGATTCTTTACCTGCTGCTGAGTATGGATTTTGATTTCTCAGATCCCAAGTAATATGGGTACATATACATGCACATATACATATAAATTACAGAATCATCTAGGTTAGAAAATACCTTCAAGATCATCCAGTCCAACTATCAACCTGGCCTACCAAGTTCCATTGCCAAACCATGTGCCTTAGGGCCATGTCCACATCTCTTAAATATTCCCAGGGATAGGAACTCCACCCCTTTCCTGGGCAGCCTGTTTCAATGCTTGATCATCTTCTCCCTGAAGAAAATCTTCCCAATATCGAAGCTAAACCTACCCTGGCACAACTTGAAGCCATTTCCTTGTGCCCTATCACTTGTCAACTGAGACCAAACCCTCAATACAACCGCCTTTTAGGTAACTGTAGAGTGCAATGAGGTCTCCTCTCAGCCTCCTTATCTCCAGACTAAACAAGCCCAATTCTTCAACTGCTCCTCACAAGTCTTGTTTTCTAGTCCCTTCTCCTGCTTCACTGCTTTTCTCTGCATATGCTCAAGCAACTCAATATCCTTGTAGTGAGGGGCCCAAAACTGAACACAAAATTAGAGGTGCACACAGAGCCACAGACAAAGGGACAATCACTTCCCTTGTCCTGCTGGCCAGACTATACCTCATGCAGGTAAGGATGGCACTGGCCACCTGGGCACACTGCTGGCTCACCTTCAGCTGGCTGTCAACTAGCACCCCCAGGTCTTTTTCTGCTAGGCAGCTTTCTAGCCACTCTCTCCCAAGCCTATACCAGGTTTCCATTATGCAAGTAAAAGACTCAGAACTTGCTCTTGTTGAATGCCACGTGATTGGACTTGGCCCAACAATCTAGCATAACCAGATCCCACTGCAAAGCCTTCCTTCCCTCAAACAGATCCAACAGTCTAGCCTAACTTGGTAAGGTCTCTGAACTTACTGAGAATGCACTAAATCCCCTCATACAGATCAGTGATAAAAGTGTGAAACAAAATTTGCCCTAGTCCTGAGCCCTGAGGAACACCACTAGTAACCACCTACCACCTGGATTGAACTCCATTTGGTATGACTTTTTGAATCCAGCCATCCAGCTAGCTCTTTACCCAGAGAACTATGCACCTATTGAAGCCATGAACAGCCAGAAGGAAGAATTTTGTGAGAAACAGTGTCAAACACTTTACTAACACATTACAAAAATCCAGTCTTTTCCTCATCTACTAAGCCAGTCATCTTGTCATAGGAGATAACGTTGGTCAGGCAAGACCTACCCTTCATAAACCCAAGCTGGCTGCATCTGGTCACTTGATTGCTCTACATGTGCCATGTGACAACACTCAAGATGATTGGCTCTGTAACCTTCCCTGTTAGTGAGGTCAGAATGACAGGCCTGTAATTCTCTGAATTCTCCTTCTTGATAAGTGGAATCACATTGCAGTCAACTGAGACCTCCCTAGTTAGCCAGGAAAATTAATAGAAGGTTCACCTTCCCAACCCTTAAAGTGGCTTTCCTCAAATTAAAGTCAAATCAAAACAAAAAAAGAAACCTTATGCCCCCACAAAAATGAAAGCAACAGCACTGTGGACACAACCCTAACTGCTCAGGTTTCCCTGTAATGCAGTATAATCACAGACACTCTTATCTCCTTCAGAATGACTGCGTTAATAAAAACAGACTTCAACATTTTAATTTCTGACATTAAAAAGCAAATATGTAGCTTGCTCTGAAAAGTAATACCTCTTGTTTGTTTCCATGGAAACTACAACAGATACAAAGAACACAATAACACTATTGTGTTGTGAACGCTATAGCAAATTCTCAGCTAAAAAAAGCACTATTTTTTAATACATATTCACCATCATTAGCTATGCATTTTCACCAGCAATGAAGAAGAGCTTGCATGCCGTGTTTCTAACAATCTGTACCAGCAGAGGTAACCCACTGTTACTGTCTCCACTGCTGAAATGCACCACCCACCACCTCACTGTGCTGACATCCACTCTTTGGTCTCCATAAATGTTCAGCAATTGTCAATGAATGTCAATGGGTGCCATTATTTCTGCATGGAGGAATTCAAGGACACACCCTTCCTTCATATGCACTTCCATGTCAGACACCATTTTGTCAGACTGCCCTTCTGCTGCCTTCTGTCACACAGCAACAAAATGTAACAGAATACTGGTGTGAAAGTTCAACATCTACTGCCATACCACCAACATCCGCCTCTGACATTGTGGGCCAGCATCATAAAAATAGGAGGCGTTACTTTTGGAGCAGCCCTCATATATTTATTGCTCTTACTTTATTTAAGTTGATGTATAACAATTCTTTTGAGCCTCCTTCACATAATACAGAAAAATGTGCTTTTTTTTTCAGTAAAACATCCACACTCTTCATTTCAAAACTGCATGGGCCCTCCTCAGGACAGATTTTTCATCTCCTTGGCAGTAACACCTCAGATAATTTGCACTTTGTGTGGAGGATTAGGCTCGTATTTCTTTTTTCTTTTTTTTCTCCCCTCTTTTATTCAGAGTCATCAGAATTTACAACAACCTACTTCCTTACCAAATAAGCATGCCATGAAGTATTAATGGATTTTCTGTCTTACTCTGCTTTCATGTTGTGTAAATGAAAACCCCTTTCAGATCAGAGAAAGGCAATAAGGAAGATCAAAGGTATAGAATGACTTTAAATAAGGAAAGATAACTAAGTTGCAGTCCTTCAGCCTGGAAAGAGATGATAGGTCTGACAGAGACTCATAAAGTCACAGCTGGCCTGGAGATAGTGAACTAAGATCAGCTGTTCAGTCTGTTCCAGTGTAAGAGTTACTCAAATGAAACTGAAGGTTTGAAGCAAAGCAAAATATGGTTCTTAAAACGCAGTTAAGCTGCTGAACTCTATTACAAGAAGCTTTAAGCAAAATGTAGCACGCATGCATGCATACAATGCAGCTCCAGAGAAACTGAAGTGATGGAACAAAGAAAAAATAACTGGATAGTGATGAAGGAGACAGTGCGTGTAGCATGAACAAGAGACTATGAAGTGACACAGTTAATACCAATAACACTAGAGAAGGAATTATCTCTGCCTTCAGAGGTCACCAGTGCAGCATCAGTAAACTGAACCAAGGTGAGAAAGTTAACCCAAAACCCAAAGAAAACATTCACAGTCTAAACTGCTGGCTAGAGAATAGAAGGTGTCATCACTAGAGACTGAGCAGCAAATGAAGCAAAATCTTAGAGCAAACAGTGGCAGGCTACAGAGCAGTACTATCAAATGTGCCTTATTATCTACCTATTCGTTTTTCAACACTCCACTTTTCTTGCTTATTAGCCTTAATGCTTTTGTCACCATTTTTGCACAGATAATTTCTCTCTTCTTGTTCCTCTTGTCCTTTATGCTGCTTGTTCATTTTTTACATCATGACCATTTCTACTCCAAAGACTTTCAAAGCATTTCCTATGCTTATTTTACTAAAAAGGAAGACAGAACAAAATGAAACACAGGTCCTAAGGGTCTTAACCAAGCTGACTGGATTTGATGCTATGAAATTAAACATAAGTGAGCAGACCTAAATAGCATGTTAGCACAGAAACAAAATACCAACAAAATGTCCAACTAAGCTCAGAGGACTCTGTCACTACAGCAACAGCCTCTCGTGGTGTCACATTGGAAATGCATCGCCTCCTTTCTCTGTTCTTGCCCCCTGGCCACCACAAGTTGGCAGCAGCAGACAGGCAACCTGGGGGCGTTTCTTGTCACTGTGAGCTATTCATTCCACAGGCCAAATTTTAATGATGGTTCTTTCCACAGGCTAAACAGCATATGAGCATCCAAAATATCTCTTTCAGAAAGAGAGTACATGCGTATGTATGCAAAAGACAACCACAGCCAGAACTCAGAAGCCATGTGCAAAATCTCAGAAGACCTCTGGCAGAAGCTGAGATCTCACCACCTACCTACTAGAGGAAACAGGATTTCTGCACGCCTCACGTTTGCATTTAAATTGTGAAGCTCTCTCATGCAACAAAGTCTGGCAAATAATTCTGGTAAATACAACAGCCAAGTTCCGATGTGGTGAGCCTAAATGAATGTTGCTGGGATAGAACCATTGCTGAATGAACACCATGTAGAGCAAGGTAGTATTTAAAACAAAGATCAAAGGGGGGTATTCAATATTTTTTAGATAGACATAGTTTTCCTTTCTATTTCTTCTGAGTAAACCTCAATTTTAACTTCTGATGAACAACAGCATTTATATATTAAGGAATCCTAAACCTCATGCTCCAGAACTACTTTAACTCACTTTCACGTGGACTGGATGAGATTATTTCCCACAGCTTAAAACAGGCCAAATGAGCTTTTAAGTTCTTCTTTTCATGTACTTTTCTGCTTCTAAAGTAGCAGATATTAGCAACAACTGTAGGGAGGATAGGAGCAGGAATGATGTACAACTTTTGCATGCATGAAAGCCTTCCTACTTATAGGATCAGCAAGAGCCAATTATTTTCGCTTAAAATCCAAGGAGAATGTGTTCTCCAGCCAGACTGGATGGGATGTAGGAAGGTATTTGCCTTCTCCTGCAGCACTGAGAACAGATGTCAGGTGGGATCATTTAGAGTGATTTAGTTCAGAAGTTTCTTGTCCAGCTGAGACCATAATAACAAGTCAGTAATTACTGGCCATCTTCCAGTCTATCTTAGTTTTGTTCATCTATAAGCTCTTTAATCTTCTGGATATCCACACTGTTTGGAGGTCAATAATTCTAATTTTCTCTTAAAACAGCACAGAGTGGTGTGGATTAACTGTGCTATTCTATATCCAATATTCGGTGATACTGGAGTTGGTCTAAGGTTTATTTGCAGCTCTGCAAACACAGCTCTGTGTTTCCAGGGACAATCTGGACTCAAAAGCAGCAATGGTGCTTTCATGCAGTCAGAATCCATGAAGCTTGAGCCTGCTTGTTTACTTCAAGCCAGTGTTCTTTAGGTTGCTAAGGCACTGGCACAGGCTGCCCAGAGAAGCTGTAGATGCCACATCCCTGGAGGTGTACAAGGCCAGGCTGGATGGGCTCCTGGGCAGTCTGATCCAACGGCTGGCAACCCTGCCCATGGCAGGGGGTTGGAACTAGATGATCTTTGAGGTCCCTTCCAACTCAAGCCATTCTATGATTCTTGTAGCTCCTGAGCTAATAGGCTGCTACTCTTATGGGAAAATACTTTCTTAAAGTGACAAGAAACATCTAAAATTAAAACACAAATACATTCTGAACATAACAGTATGTCTGAAAAAAAAAAACAGACCACATTGTTTAAGTACCACTTCTATCAAGGTTAAAATATAGAATAAAAGCAGTAACTGTGAAGGAGCTAATCAACAGCTATATAGCTAATAATGTCTCATCCAGAAACGAAGAGCTGAATCCATATGGGTGACATTTGCAGCAAGTGTGTAGGATTGTTGTGGTTTATCCCAGCAGCTGGCTGAGCACCACACACTTGTTCACTCACTCCCCTTCCTTCCCAGTGGGATGGGAGAAAGAATCAAAAGGAAAAAAAAAAACAAACCACAAAGTAGAACTCATGGATTGAGATAAAACTATTTACTAAGATAGAGAAAAGGAAAAGGATAGTAATTATTACATATATATATGAATGGATATAATGAGTGATGCACAAGCAATTGCTCTCCACCCACTGACCTACGCCCAACTAGCCACCCAGAGGAGCAGAAGAGAGCGAGATGAACTCCCACCCCTTTCAAAACTCCTTCCACATGATGTCATATGACATGGAATATCCCTTTGGCCAGTTTAAGTTAGCTGTCCTGGTTCTGTCCCCTCCCAGCCCTTCATTAGTATGAGCTGAGGAACAGAAACGACCTGGGCTCTGTACAACACTGCTTAGCAATAACTATAAACATTGGTGTGTTGTCAACCTTGTTTTTCTCCTAGAACAAAAACACAGCATCACACCAGGCATTCTGAGGAAAACAATTCTGTCCCAACTGAAACTATGACAAGGATAAAGTCTTCAGTATTCCGAGAACTTGTCTAAACTGATAGCAGATACATATAATTTAACATAAATAACTAGCAAGTAGCTATTACTGGAACAGACAAGATTCATTAAGCTGATCCATACAGAACAAACACTGATGCTATTCACACAGTAATAGGTGTAACCTAAGAAGGGAAAGAAAGTGCTCTACAAGAATGGATCGCTCTCTGGAAGAAGTAAGAATTACTTTAAGGTTATAGGTTATGCCCTCCAGTTGTGTCTCTTCTGGTACACAAACCAAGGCTGGAACACAGTCTTGAGCACTATGACCACTAAGGCTGTGCAGCTGTCAACTGGCACAGTGTTTGTTTGGGCTAGTGTCAACGGTTTACGGGCGTTCGGCCCGATTCCGTGACGAAGGGGATGGGGGATCCACGGGCCCACGCCCCGGGAACAGGGGAAAAGGGTAAGGAGAGGGCCCTGAGAGCAAAGAACAGCGGCAACAATCTGAGGAGAAACAAACTAATTTACTAAATAAGATATCGGAATGCAAAACAACACACTATAATACAATATAATTACAATTTAAGCGGATAAATCCAATACAGAGAGAGAGAATGTCCCAAAATCAAGGTAGGCCTTACTCTACTACCGACGATAAGACGGCTGGAGAGCGAGGTGCTGCCAAGACGAGAGACGGCGGAAAAAGGGACGAGGTCTCGTGATCTGCAAGTTTTTATACTGCGAGCTTTTATCTTTTCCCTCTGGCTGGAAAATGGTAACAGAGGAGCAAAGTACCGTGGGGAATGTAGTAGTCCTTCTCTTCTGAGAACCAGGTACATTCACTACATGATGTTATGATGTGGAGTACCAATAACCGAAAATCATAAAACCATGACAGGCTAGCCACCATTTTCCCAGAGCCATGACATACCTTAGGAGAAAGAACATGTCAGGAACTATTCAGAGAAAGCTGAGACCTGGCAGCCCTGTTTTGGTAAGGAAGAAGGTTGTTAAGAGCATAGGCTGGTTAGCCAGCAAGACACTTAGCTCCCAGGACAGAGAACAGCTCCTGTTTTAATAGAAGTAGAGTTAAGGCTGCTAAGAAAACAAACAAACAAACAAACAAAAAAAAAACAGTTTGTGTTAACCTGTTTGCCTCTTTCCTCTGCTTGTTTTTATTTATTTTTGAGCATTAACTGGTTTCATTACTTTTTCCCACAGTGCCTACAAGATTGGTGCTTGGAGGCTGTAGTTAATTAAAAGTCAGGTATTTCCGTAGCCAGAGCATTTCTGAAACAGACAGAGGATTAAAATATGGTAAAATTAGGGAGAGGGAAGTGAGGACTTGCAAGAATATACAGAAGTGCAAGTTCTTGGAAGGTGACTGCAAGAGGAAGGAATCCTCCTGCCTAGCCATCAGCTGAGACCTACGGTGCTGCAGGGGAGCAGAGGGCAAATAAGACCGTATCTATTCCAGATATCTCCAGAGAGATTGAGGACCATGCAACTTCAGGAAGTCAGTCATTTGAGGAAAATGGTATGTCAGCTGAATTCTTAATCACCAAATTCACAGCACAAGGTGTCTGTGCTCCTGATCCCGCTTGCTTTATTTTGCACTGAAACTGGCTGACATGATAGGGAAGTGTATCCACGTTTTGACAGTGAAAGGCATTTTTCTACTACTGAATTCTTGAAAATAATGTGTAAGGATAGATAACAACTCTATGACTATATAAAATGAGGAGGCATCACGTCTACAGTGAGTATCTCACTCAGAATTTTATGCTTCAGCTGCTGTAAGAAGTAATTCACTTAAAATTGGACACAGAATACCAAGCCATAAAAGTATGACATAACTGAAAAGGCTAGACAATGTCTGTGAAAATGGAAGAAAACAGCAAACCTAACAATAACTTAATTAAAGGAATTAAATATTTCTCACTCTAGAAAAATTACCTAGAAGGACACTGTAACAAAACTAGGAATGCATAGTTTTACCTTTTCACTTTTACGTTATTTATGTTAATGTCATCCTTAAAACAATATAGGATACAACTCTTTTGCAAAATGTATTCAGTATGGTGAGAATGTAGTTGCTGCTATAGCACTGTAATGCAAGAGACAAAGGTGTGGCTGGTAGAGCACACTGCTTTCTGTTCCAGTCCAGAAGTACTGGAATTTCCAATCATCACCATCTTACATTTACAGAAGTGAAACAGCCTCAAGATCAAGTCTTCTAACACAAGCATTTCATAATGCAGTTAAGATAGTGAAGGACTGTGGGCTTCTTGATCAAATAAGTTTCTATACTGGAAAATTAAATCTGCTAAAATAAAATTGTAACCTTTAGGAGAAGTATTGCAGGTCTCCTTGCTACAGCCTTTTGGAGGATGTTCACATTTTCCATGTTAATGCTTGAATACTACAAAAGGGAATTATGAATTCTCCTACATATCTATAGTCTCCTAAGCAAGGAAGCTCTTTACAAGCATACCTAAACTATGCAGATTGTCTTGAAGAAGTGCAATCCAGAGTGTATCTGCAGATTGTAAAAAGGAATTAAAAAACATAGCAGCTGGCATTTCTATACCTGCCCAGATTTAAGCACAGAATCAAGGACAAAGAAATCTGCAGCTGTAAAAATATGCCTAGTGTATCACACTATGCAGGGCACAGCATTCCCCTCTGGAACAGGTTGGCAGCTGCTGCACAACTTGGTGAGCCAGAGCATTGCCGGGGTGGGGAGAGAGAAGGGAAAAAAGCGTGAGGGACGGGACAGCAGTAGCTCTCTTCTGGCTCTTCTGCAGCAATAACAGCAACTCAGTTTGTGTAATTGCAGTAGAAAGCAAGAGGTGAGCTGCATTATCTTCCTGAACAGCCAATCCCCTTCAGAAAGCGGCATTCCAGGTACAAGTATACTGTAAGATAAATTCAACCCACTGCTTTTTGCCATTTAGACTACTAAAATTCCTGTGTGGTTTATGCTTTCACTGTGTAGCTTCACAGCCTCAGAGGTTACATAATAATGCATGTACTTGAAAGACACTATCTTTCTCTCTGGCCTTTTCTTCTATAAACATGTTTTCTTGTATCTGCATGATAACAGCATAAACCAACTTTCTATTTCTGAGCCTTAGAGCTGTACATTTTCTTCTTTTTTATCCAGTCAATACTGATAATTTGTGTATAGTATTTTGCTGTTGTGCACTCATGTTACAGAAAACATTTGATCTAAATATCACCACCTATTAAAGATGTTTGATTAACAGAAGAGTTTAAATCAGTGGTTTAAACAAAACACATAGGCCTATATGGTGCATGCTGCTTAGACCATCCCAGAGCACATGACAGATATCATATTAAAGTTTCTCACATTTGAAAATTTGGTCCACTGCCTGATATCACCAGTTATATCTATTTCTAGGAGCTGACAAGACATAAAAGCATAAGAAGTACTATTAGCAGTGAAAAATGAAGTGATATTAACGCTGAAAAAGCTAACTAGATCAAAGTAAATATTTGTAATTTGGACAAAGAATGGTTCTTTCAGAGATTTCATGTATGAACTGCAAAGCACCTGTTAAACATCAGCTCGTGAATCTTGCTAGAAATAATCATGTAATTATGGTTAAGTGATAAAAATCCACACACACACACACACAGAGGAGCACAGACTGACAACAGCAGAGAAGCTTTAGCAACGCCACTGTACTGCCAGGCCCATCCCAGGCACCATCACCCTACTTCCACAAGCCCACAGGAGCACAGAGGCACAAGGACAGGTGGCAGCCCAAATTAAGGGCTTAGAGGATGGGATACTCTGCCTGGGCCCATCCCAGCACTGTCCCAGGACTGCCTCAGGCCCAGTGTCCAGGCGGAACCACAAGTCATGGAGAGCAACTCTTCAGAGCACCTTTCTGACTAAGAGAGGTCACTGCCAGGGGTTTGGGACACATTGGGGGATGCAGGATGATGCAAGACTTATTACAGAATGGTTAGGGGAGGAATCAAAGGCAGAGAAAGGGAGGCATTGTGGTGGTTTGGGGAGGAACAAGAGTGGAAAAACAGAGGGCTAAGGAGATAAGCCTGTGTGTAAGCAGGCTGCTGGTCTGTACGTTTGCCTGGTCATGCCTTGGGCCTGGTCAGCACAGTCTGTCCGGTCTGCTGATTAAACTCAATTTCTGCTTCTTTTCCTGAGTGAAGTATTCTCTGTTCTATGCACAAGCGTGTGTACACAGGTTTGGGGCCAGGCCACGGGCACTGGGCCCCCTGGCAGAAACTGAAGCCAGCACAGGGGTACAAGTCCATGTGTGAACACCAGCATAGGTCAAACCAGAGCCAGCCTGGTGACGTGGCCTGGAAGCTGGGCAGGGGAGTCCTGTCTGACAGAAGCGGGGCTGCAGACTTGAGGGCACCTGTGTCAAGGTGCCAGCCACTGGGGAGACTGGGATCAGAGGACAGCTGCTGAGAGTCTGAGCTCAGCTGCTGAGTAGGGGCACACGTGGTGTTTACGGGCGTAGCTGTGTTCTCATTAGTGGACATCCACAGTGCATGGCCAAAGAGAGGAGCAGGATGGGGCTGCCAGCGCTGCCTTCGTCTGTCTACTGGAGTCAGCCTCCACACCACAACGACTATCTGCAGGATGGGAAGCAGAGGGATGCTGTAAGCAGTGGTAAGTCATCGCAACAGGTGCAGCAGCGCATGATCTAAACATGATAGCATACAATTTAAGAACTAAATCTGGTGATGCATGAGGAAAGAACATCTAAACAATTATAGCCCTGCTAGACTCTCACTTGAGTGTTGTGCCAGACTTCTGAACAATTTTTGAAGGAAAAGATCATGAAAAGCATGACAGTTAAAAGAAAACAGAATAAAGTACAGCAGTTGTGTGCAAGAAAGATCGTATCAGACTAACCACTTTCCCTTGAAAAAGCACATGATTTTTCCAGACAGATCGTATTTTAAAAAATTAAGAAGAAATGTGACACAGTGGAAAACCACCGGTAACATTAGAAAAGATAGAAGATACAGAACACAAGCCAAAAGGATTGCACTGCTGGGCTCCTGGGACAGGACTGCGTAAGTCTCAGGAGTCAGAGAGAGGCAGCTATACCAGTGTGGTTTTTTTGAGGTACCTGCTAAAAGCTCACGGAGGCTGGAAACTCTTCATGAGCCAACCACTAGGACCCCAACAGCAGACTTTTGAGTAGCCAAAAGGAGGAAGAGCTGTCATGTGCTATCAAAACAACCTGCCTCACACTGAGGAGTATCCACAAGATTTAGTCTTCAAAAAGATGCCCCTGGGCCACCAACCCCTCTGTACAAGAACAAGGAGGTTTCCGGGAACTGGGAGCAAAAAAGCTTTCAATTCAAATAGGCAGGAATGATTTGCCTGATTGCTAAGGTAAAAATCAATGTCCATGGCCTATTCTGGAAAATAAAATAAAAAAAAAAAAAACAAAATAAACCAAAAAAACCCTCCTCGTCAAACAAAATGCAACAATAGGTGGGAAAAAACAGGAAACACAGCTTTATTTTTAAAGAATACCATTACCAATTTCTTAGTCACTATGAATCTCAAAATAAATAAAAAGGTCACAAATCAGAAGTCAAACAGAAAATATCCCTTGGAGTTCTAGTTAGTGTGCATGTACCAGCAGATCACCTAAGTATACGGCAGTGGCTTTATCTTTATCTATCCATAGCACATAGGATACAATTTGTCTTGAAATCAAAGACCTCAAACCAGCTGATGGTAAATGCACAAGGCCTTATGTATGTGGCCTTGGAAATTCCCAATTCAAATATTCTCTAAATTAAAAGAACTTTCATTTACCATTTGTTTTTGTCCACCAGGACCGAACATCACCTTAGAATTTATCCAGGCTAGGAGAAAGGAACTGGAAACAGAAGTAAAAATCAAACACTACTTAAATAAAATTTATTAAAATTTGTTTCTTTTTGCTGTATGCTTTCTTGAACAGTGTCCAAAGCAATGCGTATGTATATATACATATATATGCATGCTGACACAGTTACAGATTTGTGCCTTTAGAAGGGACCACTTCTTCAATGCTGCCAGGAGCTGCCCCCCTCATGCAAAAAAAAAAAAAAAAAAAAAGGTCCAAAAAAGTCAGGAACGCTGGTTTAAAGAAAAAAACATGAGTGACAGCTTGTGGCAAGTTAGCCAAAGTTTGGAAAATATTTAGGTATAACAAGGAAAAAGGATTACAAGGCCAATAAATTCTTCTGTTCAGAAAGTAAAAAAACCAACCTCATAGCACATTTAAGGTTACTGGTTAGCTTATTTTTAAAAAATTAAAAATAAAAGACTTTTACTGATAGTATCAGACCACCGTGAGATCAGAATGGTTGAGCAGTTGATAATAAAGCAGGAAAACCACAACTATTTGATCAGAATCTGCTCTGGTTTGGGGAGAAATAGGTTATGTGTTTATGGTAAGGGACGGCCGTGAAATTCTTCTCATTCCAGCAATAACTGAAAAGGATGTTGAGCCATTGGAGTCTTCTGAGCCAAATGCCTTAACAGCATAAATGGAGATGTGTTCTGCAGCGGTCCTGACCACAAGGCTTCCAGGAGCAGACAGAAAACCCACATTACAGGTTCTCTGTATAGTAGTAGGATGTTCATGTGAAAAGAGGGAGAGTCCTGGATTCCAGGATCATGTGCCTCGATAAGGTTAGGACTAATACTGTCAACAGAAAAAAAACAAAAAACCAATACACAGTTGCTTTTTTATAAGCTGAAGCTGGAACACTGGGCTCTTTTTTCCTCCTTGCTGTCACAGATCCCATTCCTGTGCATTCAGCTCTGCACAGAGCTGCAAGCAGAGACTAGCTGGGGATTTCACAGCAGAGCCCACATCTCTGTGTTGAGCAGGGCCGCACACTAACCCCTTTGTGGGCTGAGCCCCCATCAGCATTTGGCACTGCTGTGGCTTCTCCCGGAGCGTTCCTTATTGCTAACATCCACATTGCAAGGAAAATGTTGATGAAACACAGGGGAGGACTCAGAGAAGAGCTGTGAAAGTGATAGAGGACTGAACTAGTATAAAGGTAGGAAACTGATTAGGGTTGCCTAAAATAAATATTTCACTGACAAAAAGGTTATGAGGTGAATTCATAATAATCTAGAAGTACTCTCATGGAATATAAAGAAATTGGATACTACTGGGTCTGCAAGCAGATGAAAGCTAGATAACAAGACCAGACAACTTCCTACAAGGAAAGAGAAACAAGATTTTAACACAAACATTTAGCAACAATGAAAAAAAATGTCAAGACTTGTGAAAGAAGGTCTCCATCATTGCCAATTTTTACAAAAGGGATGATCCTACCTCCCCAGAAGACACACATAAGTCATGTAACAAGGAGAAAAAGTTGAACTCTTTACATCAGCAGGAGATTTTTACCTCAATACCTCTGACTGCAACCAACACTTGATCATCAAAGCATGCTAAGCCCTTCAGTTTTACCAAACCCAATTTTGGGTGTAAAACTTGACAAAAGACAACAAAAGGAGTGGCAAAACCAGTAAGATAGGGTCTGCCTAAGCTCAACATAAGCACATATTTCTGAACACCAATTTTCCTCTGCTGATGGACTAAAGGTATGCATAACTTCCAAAATACTACAGGCTAGCAGCCAGAGTGATTGGAAGATGCTGAAAAATCAAAGCAAGTCCAGCAGAGGGGTAAAAAAGACTGAAAGAACTTCTTCAGCCCAGAGAATGGAAAACTCAGAGGAAATTAATCAGTCTTCTAATATGCAGAAAGCAGCTTTTAAGGAGATGCACATACTCTTTACAGAAGGGTACGTGCTATATATACACATTATATATGCTAAATTTGTTGTTTACCCACCAGAAGATTTGTTATACTACTAGTTTTCTGCTTCTTAAGTGCATACTAGCTCTCTACAAAATATATATATACAAATATATATATATATATATATCCCTGCCAGAAAGAAGAAACACAATTCACTGCATGTCTTTTTTTTTTCTGTTTTGCCGAGATGGACCAGTAGCCCTGAAATCAAAATAATATATTTTTGTCAAAGCTCAGTGTAGCTCCCAAACCATAGATTTACTGAGCTCAGCCCTGAGCGTGTTTTTCTAAGCTTTCAAATGTCAGTGTACTGCTAGTTCCTCAACTCAGGGCTTTAGTGACTGGGCTCTGTGAAACAGCTTCATTTCAGGCCTCAATAACATTCTTTTTTTCAGAAAAAAAAGATTCAATATTACAAGCCTTTTAAATAACTATACCCCACTTCTGCTTTTTATTAATTGCATATATTTATCGTATATCAACTTGAGGCGTATCACTGACCAACGTTATTTCTCTTTTCAGTATAATCAATCTCTAATCCAATTGTTTATGTTTTATTTATTCATCTCAAATAAAAGAACACAAAACATTTTTCTGCTTACACTCCATAATATGAACAGTAATCTAAATGCATACAGAGGGCACAGTGAGCCGCGATAATGGCAGTCAGACCTTTCCATGACCAAGCCCAACACCCATGACAGCTCAGTGCACTCAGCGCTTTCCTCAACTGCCAAAGCATAGAGAACATTTCATGCATTTTGCAAAGAGGGAATAGAAAATTAATAATATCCTGGAAATTAAATACTCTTAACAAATCTACAAAGTTCTCAAAGATTCCACTCTTCTACAGAAGGGCTCAAAAACACAAGAGTCCATAATTTATTTCTTTTGATTCTAGAGACATTCAGTCTCTAAATGTAGCATCTTCTAAAAGTCTTGCTTTAGTTGCACCTAATTTTAGTGGCCAGAAAAAATAAATTCTGTAAACAGCATCTCTAAACTAAAATGCTTCTAGGGAAAGAGAGGCAAACGCATTAATATGTTTCGACACCCTAAATAAAACCCGTAAGTCAACATGAAACCAAGAATAACATTCTCCTTAACTTATTCAAATACTATTAACAATAACCATATCAATGAATTATTAAAATTATATTTTGACTGCAGATGACCAGAGTTCTTTCTTAACACACAGCACAATTCAGCAAGCTCAGCAACAAACACAACTAACCCAAATCAGGTGGAGAAATGCAAAACCACACATCTCACTATTTGAATATTTCTACAGAGAACATCTATTATTTATCAGACTTCAGCTGCAATACTCCAGATAACACAGGTCTGCAGCCATGTCTGGAAATAAAATGTACTTTCCTGAACTACTAATTACAAGGCAATTTACTTTTGTAAAATCAGTGTAATTTTGACGCTATGTTCGGAGGCACGTTTTTCAAACAAAGTTGACGTAACTTAAACAATAAGTAGCAACGACTTGCTTCACACTTCATGCTCTTTGGAAGAAACAACACAATGCCTGCCTTCCTTGTTCTTCTGATAGACTTATAAAAATGCATTTACTTTTAAGTTTTGCTGCAATTTTGATGCAAAAGTTAAAAGAATTCTGCTTCCCACAAATATAGGAAAAAGCATGTACATGCTTTTCAAAACGAAATTTACTTTTTTACAGATCTCTAACAAGGACACCTAGGTTCATCACAGTACCATGATAGAAACTGTAATATTTCACCATTTGAAAGATATTCTCCAGAACAGAGAGGAAAAACAACTCACAGTATTTGGATACTTTTTTTAATCATTCCTCTGTGATATGTCCTCTAGCAAAACGATCACAGTCGAGTTACAAGCCAAAACCCAACTGCAAATACAGGTACATTCTCTAAATGTCAAGATGTCTGCAGTCAGTCTGCCCTCTTCAGTCAGTGGGCCTGGCCAGGACAAACCTGTAAAATTCCTATAAAAGGTCTGAGAAATACAAAAGGAGGACAAGCCCTGCACTGGACTTTAAGAGGGCAGTCTCTTTCCAGCAAACCCAGATGAGGTTACTCTAAGGAGCAATGCTTTTCCCTACCTGGAAGAATTCTTTTTTTAAGCCCACAAGTTAGGCTTTGATGAGGTGAGGAGAGCAGCAATGTGTTTTATGTAGATGTGTGGCAACGCACCTACCACAGTACGGCTGTACTGCAGAATTTTTTATTATCAATGATAATTTTAACAGTAGTAAGTACAGTGTGTGTGGCTGTCAATTCTACCCTTTAAGGGTGAGTTTCAGCAAGAGGTAACATTACTGACAGCCTCAGGATTATAAAGTGGCTAGCTATGAATTGAGTCTGAGGCAATTCAGAAATGAAGCGAGAATTACCAGCTGGGAAACTCATTTACTAGGATATTAAGTACGCAATTAATCATTAGTTTCACAAAGCACCTACCTGCCAAACCAAGTGCTCCTTTATAACAGCTGTACCTGATAGACAGATGCTCAGCACAATCGTATGAGATGCAGAGGTCAAGACGCTGGCAACTATAGCGTCCCTCATGTTGAAGGGCAGCATGGTATACACCACAAAAATGATGAACAAGAAAAATGACACCTGTGCAAGACAGCAAGACAAAAAAGAAGCATGTCAAACTCACTCTGGAATAACACTCAAAAATAACATTTATTTTGAACTGTGTTCAGCATAAAGACATATATTGTCTGGTTTTGTGTGTTTTTTTTTTAAAAAACAGGAAAGCTTCTGTTAACCACTGAGGAACATTGATTTTGGAAGAATTAATTTAAGAAAGTGCTGGGAAAATTGCATTATATTTAATTTAAAAAGTGCAGTTTCAAGATACAACTTCATGATTAAAGAACTTCACAAGTACTCTAACGTTTCAAAATTGACTTGAAGTTTATTTTTTCAAGGTTTTATTGTATTAACCATCCTGTTTACAGTTAAGAGTGTAGTTCTCCTGTGATTAGTGGTTTCTGATTACAAACTGTATTGCAAAACAATTACTTTGCTAAATCATTCCACAGGGTCTAAGGAATTGTAAAGCAGAGAGACTTCTTTCATCTTGATGCACTAAAACATCACCATTTAATACAGAATATTACATAGATTATATAAAGTTACATAAGATTATACCAAAATCCCCAATTCAGACAAGCATTTTAAAAAAAAGGGTTTAAAAAAAATATACTTCATGTGTATCTATACAGTGTATGTCAAATTCCATTAAAACACTACATATATTTGGACATAGAAAGTAACTTCAGACATTCACAGCCCATAAGTAGAATTTACTGTTAGCTTCTTGGAAAGGGGCATCAGTATCCACACTAATTTTATGGAACTAATTCTCCATAGGCATATCCCAGACTGTACCAGAAGAAGGTACTCCTTCGTTACATGTGTAGAAGATTCTGTATTTGATAGTACGCATATGTTCCAAACTCCATCACATATCTGAGAAAGCATAACTGGATTTGAGAGACAGATTACGCATACTTAAGTAGGCATTTCTGGAAATGTACCAGCCTGTGTATTACGTCCCTAAGTAAGCATTTCCAGTCGTTTTAGTTGACTTACAAGTCTGTTCATCATCTACCATCTACACCCACAGTGTTCAACTCAGACAGTTCCCAAGTAGCAACAGTAACTTGCTGCTTACTTCTCTCATTGTCAGTTTGCTTCCTTCACTTCTGCATGTGATGACTGCATAACTAAAACTGAACCCTAATATATGTGTACCTGCAAAAATGTGGAGGCATCTTCTCCATCGTGGAGAAGGAACTGGATGGAGAAGGAATTCTACTTCTATTCTCCACTCATCTTTCTCTAATTCCTCCATTAATATTAATCCAGCTCCTTCCTGATCACATTTTGGTGCTGCCCAATCATCCCTTATGCTCAGCTCTCATTGCTTTGTACTGCAACTGCATTCTTCTCACAGTCTTATCATTTTTTTCCATTGGCATTTTCTGCAGCCCACATCCTTGTACCTCACTACTTTCCTGCCCAATCTGCACTGTATACAGATGTGACAATTTTACCTGATATACCCTGAAAGTACAAAAACATATTATCGACGTATCTAGGAAGGACAGAAAAAGACCAATCTGACAGAAGCCCAAGCTCTTCAGTGATCACATAGAAGTACACACAAACAGGGACAGAGCCAAAATGTTCAGGCACTAAACAAAACAGAACCACAAAGGATTAAAAGGAAAACAAAAACAAAACAAAACAAAAAAACCAAAGAAAAAATTTTGTTACTCTACTCTTTCAATGTATCAGCAGATAGGATAAGGAAACAGAAGAACAGAAACATTTGATATCTCTTCAGTCCTCTCTGAAAGCTTTAACTGTGATCAGATGTTAATAAAACAGTAAGTAAGAGGTTTTAAAAACCTGGTCTAGGTAAGAGGAGTATTATGTAAGTAAGGTGTTTTCAAATTTTCTTGGCCTGGTAAAAATCAGCTGTGATACTGAGGGAGCTAACTTTATCATCTCAAAACTTGGGAAGATGTAGAATGTTCTGTCAGGCTGGAAGAGGGAAATGCCTTTGAAAGGCTGGGAAAAAAAATGATAGAGTTGGTTTAGTTTCAATTCCTGGAGCAATAGCAGACCAAATAATAATAAAAAATTCATAAGCAAGTATATTAAGAGTTAAGAAAAACATATGTAAAAGCAAATGTGATTTTGCTGAAAATAAATCATGTTATGGAATCTTATTTTCCTCTATGTCACAATAAAAGGTATCAGCACTGGGGAGGAAGTTGAATGAGTTAGGTGCTAAGAACAAAAGTGAAAGGTCTTGTAATATAGACGTAACATGACCAGTGGCAAAATACCATGAAGGCATGTAACACCAGCTGTCTCAGACATGTCTCCTCTTAAAAAAAAATGGTTTAAGAAGAATCCTGAGCCCTATTTATGGGAGAAATATTCCAAATACCTGCAAGTCCCAGTGACTTTGAAAACAAGGTTTCATTGGTTCTAAGTTTAGACCTAGGGGCAGAAGTCATTTGCATATTCGTGAAAATTTTGTGATTAGAAAATAAAAAGTTATCCTTCTCTAATTGGATTGGTTCCCATAAACAGGACTTGAATATTTTATATATTTGAATACAGCTTGACTACATAGCCAGACTAAACAATCCATCTGACTCACGAGGTATATGCCAGGTACTAAAACTCATCAGTGGATATAAGGTATAATATGACACTACTGCAATTTAACATAAAACAGACTACTAAGCACAGAAAAAAAAATGTGGTACATTGCAATATTTTTCATGATATTCAGCTGTACCTAGAGTATCAGCTCCACTTTTGCAATACTGTTAAGAACAAGTATCATTTCTGTAAGCTACTCCTCTTCTTTCCTTGGTTAAAATAAATGCAGAATTTTTACCTTCCACAACTACAAATAGAGAGACTTTACAGAAGTTTCAACTCCCCTTGACACTATGCATTCACAGAATCATTAGATTGTAGAATCACAGAATCATAAAATCATAGAATGGCTTGAGTTGGAAGGGATCTTAAAGATCACTTAGCTCCACTAACTTTTAGTGCTGGAAGGTAGCAATAACGTCTCCCCAAAGCCTTCTCCAGGCTGAACAAACCCAGCTCCTCCAAGCCTTTCTCCCTAAGAGAGGTGCTCCAGCGCCCTGGACCCTCTCTAACAGTTCTATGTCGTTCTTGCGGCCTGGACCAGATGGGGCCTCACAAGGGCAGAGCAGAGGGGAACAATCACCTCCATCTCCCTCCTGGCCACCTCTCTTTGGATGCAGCCCAGGATACTGTTGGCCTTTCGGGACGCAAGCGCACACTTCTGGCTCATGCCAAGCTTTTCATCCACTGGGATCCCCAAGTCCTTTACAGCAGGGCTGCTCTTCTCCCTTGTCTGGGATTGCCCCAAACCAAATACAACAACTTGTACTTGGCATTTTTGAATTTCACCTAGGTTCAAGCAGGCCCCTTTTTCAATCTTGTCCAGGCAGGTTCCTTTGGATGGCATCCCTCCCTTCTGTTGTATCAACTGCACCACTCAGCTTGGTGTCATCAACAAACTTCCTTAGTGTTCTCAGTCTCATTGTCTATTTCACTGATAAAGATGTTGAAGAGCACTGGTCCCAAGATGGACCCCTGGAGGACACCACTCATCATCAGCCTCCACCTGGACATATTGCTGCTGACCACAACCCTCTGGCTGCGACCTTCCAACCAATTATTTATCCACTGAACAGTCTACCCCTCAAGTCCATCTCTCCCCAGTTTAGGGATAAGAATGTGATGTGGGACCATATCAAAGGCCTCACAGAAGTCCAGATAGATGACAGATAGGTTCTTTGACCTCAAATGCTCAGTTACTCAGCATCAAACAGGCTGAGCTAGATTGAAATCATGTTAAATAACGATTGAAAACAAGTTATCTGCCAATTCTTATACTGGCATATAGATAAACACAAGATGCTTAATATGCATCAGGAGATAGCCAATGCACAGTTTTGAAACTTGGGCCTGAGAAAACAATGGCAAAGCAGAAGAGGTATCAGTCATCTCTGGATTGCTAAGACAGAATCTCTCATCTAAAATGCTCCTATCCATAGCTCCTGATTCTTGGCAACATTCCTGTTCTTTATTTCCAGTAATGGTCTAATGATTCAAGAAGCTGAGAGCTCCGTTAAATCACAGAGGTTCCTTTTTGATTTCACCATGGCACAAAAGTATTCTCCCCAGGTACCGCGAAATGTAATGTCTTTACCTTTCATCTTTAGAACACACCTAAGTAATATGCAAAGCTTGGGAACACTCAGTGTATTTCAAAAGTCACTACATATAAGCTTGATACTATAAGAAAATGATACTCAAAGACTTCTATGCAGGGTGGTTCTTCAGGTAGAAAGACTTGGGATTTCAGGACTGAGTCATAGAATGTACAGCAGCCTTTGACTTTTTTCATGACTCTTTTCTAAGAATTAACAGAATATATAAATATTGTATAAATATTAACAAACAGCGATGCCAAGCTCTGAAGAATACAACCACCCCCTGAAAGAGTGAACTGAAAAGAAGAGGATAGAATAGTTGAGTTGGAAGTGACCTTCAAAGATCATCAAGACCAACTGCCTTACCATTTCAGGGCCGACCAAAAGCTAGAACACTGTTGCTAATATGTGTCACTGCATGTCTACACTTGGCATGTGTACCCATCAGTAAATGCAATATTAATTTACAGTGCACTATTTTTGACACTATTAAAAGCAAACTGTTCCACCAAAGCACGCCATAACCACAAAGCCTGTAGCTGCTTTGAAATTGTGCTGGAAGCAATCTTTGATGTGAGTCATCACTGCCACTAACTAGTCAAAACATGCCTTTTTGTCCTGATCTGAACTTGGATTGCTTTAGAAATTTGATTCTCAGGCTTTTCTGACAAGCTTATCATTTTCCATACCCTGGAGATGAGTATTTGGGCATTGATGTTATACATCAGGGTACGTAGCATTCACTTTTGGTTAATGTCTTACAGGGAAGCCTGTGGTTTTCTAGCTTTGACTGAGAGGTATCCAGGACTTTTGCCCATGATTCTTGGCTGTCAGAGCTTATCCAACCTTGGAGTGTGTTTGCTGCTCTGGGCATCTCTTCTCTCAGAAGTGCCAGATTTTCATCAATTATGTAAGCGGGCGTTCTCTTCCATGGCAATCTAAAGGACGATGAGCTGCCATAATTTGGCTGTCTACATGGGTTTGTAATGGACAATTTTTCTGCAGATTTTATGCAGTTACTTTCAGAAGCGCAGTGAAACTTCCAATACAGATTGCTGCAGTGATGCGACTAGAGTGAACGGACACCAATAGGCCTGATGACAGTCCAGTGTGGGATATCACCAATGATCACAATCACTCACAGAAATTCATTCTTGACATAGGACACAGCATAAAATTATAGCTATGCATCTCTACACATCTAGCAAAATGGAATAATTTTCACTGCACAGTAGTTCTTTTTCTTTTCAAATCAAATCCAATCTGAATGTTTTTAACTATGGCTATTTCGTCACAGCATCTCCAGACATATGCTGGCCACTTCAGGCTCTGAACCATACCAATGACTGTGACCTAGGAGAACTGCCATGAAGTAGATAATACTTGGTAGTTCACAGATATGACTGGTGGAAAGATCCCTCATTTGGACTCCAATGCCACGTACTGCAGAGGGTCTGGAGCCCATGGAACAACCTCCTGGTTTGACAGTTGCTTTTCTGAGTGACATTGCTTTAAACCTGATGGGTATTTAGAGTAGAAAGTTTAACATATTTTCCACTTTGAATTGTCCTTCCTTCCAAATACAGTAACACAGAGGTTGTTGCTTTTTTCACTGAGAACAACTGTATCACAAATATACTAATCACTCGTTTTATACAAGTTATGTTCTAACTGCGACTCACTATTTCCACAGCTAGTCAGACTTCATAACATTGTGTTAAAGGGTTAATCATAACTTGTCTGGCATATGGAAAAACCACTCAGTGTTATTCTGAACAGTTTCCCCCCTTGAGGAGTATGATATCTCAATGCTGATGCAGGCATGCAGATCTAAGTGCGCTGTTTCACTTTGAACTATGGAAAAGTGCTGCTCTGGACACACAGCATTAATAGAGCAATAGTTAATGAAATATCTCTAGTACAAGACAGACTCTTACAAACATGTAATGACAGGAAAACTCGTACGAAAATAGTGCTACCTTTTCACAGTATATTCAAGAAAGACTCTGATCCCATAATTAAATGGCTAGACTACAAATATTCACACTAAGTGGGCCAACACATTATAAGATTGCTTTCAGACATTAATTGTGTAAAGGGAGTATTAACAGGTAATTAAAGATTTTCTCTTGGAAAGAATAACACTTGGATTATGGCTACTGATTTCAAAGGCTGTCTATGTATATAATAGTACAAAAGAAGATACCCTAGTTTTTCTAAACAAATAACTAAGTTTCATAGCATAATTGACACGACCTACTAATCTTACAAATTTTCTGCAATTACTATGTTCATGATTTAATACAATGTATGCATTAAGGTGTCAGAAGGGTATTTATACAAACTACAAACCATATGTAAAAACTTTGTGTAGGCAGAGTAATTGATGCAAATACATAAAGGTTTTTGCCACTCCACGTTTTGAATTCCAGAAGTCAAACCCTCTGACTTGGACTTTAAAAAGCCAGGCAACATTCAAAGAGCAAAACATGCCCCCCACTTAAAACAAAAAATTCCTTGAGTGCTAAAATCACCTTCTGTGCTGAATCACCTCTAAAAAGTCTTAAATTATGAAAGCATTAGATAAGGTAAAGATGGGCCCATTGTTCACCGAACCCTGCAATAATGGAACAAAAGGGCACTCAATGATACTAGTAGAGAACTGATTTAAAACAGATGAAAAGAAAGTACATCTTTATATACCAGACTGTGAACTTCTTGAACTTTCCACCACAGGAGGTCATAGTGTACCAGCAGGTTCAAAAGAGATTAAACAAATTCCTGGACTACTTGTCCATAAGCCAATAATAAAAGGACAGTGCAGGGACGTACCCTCTGACATTTCTAGAACAACTGTGGATACTGGGGAAGTATGAAAGGAAAAGACCACAGGAAGTGATCAAGCTTGTGTGCTGTCTTTTAATAGCAGCTCCTCTTGACATCCTTGGAGACAGAATACAGAGGTAGATGGACAACGGCTCTGCACCTGCAGGAAGTTTTTTTTATGTTCTTATGCTTAGAATCAAATGTACTTTATTTTAAAAAGAGAAAAAAAGAAAAAAGAAAAAGAAGCAGTTATGACACAATATCTTCCCTGACTTTAGAGTAAAGTAAGGTTTCAGAACAAGAATTGAAAGTCCAATCGATCTATGAGCAGAAAGCACTGTAGATTTAATAGATAGAAGGGAGTTGTGAGAGGAAAGATCAATTTTCAGAAGCAACAGGATATAATATACATGAAACTAAATTTTAGTTTATATAAAAACAATTTTTTTTTTTTTTTATGTTGGGCACATCACAAACCTTGATAATAAAAACCAAGAAGGAAAAAATTTGCTGTAATTTACTTCACAAAATTATGCTCACAATAAAATCTTACTTCACTAATTTTTACCAAACATCAGCTTTTATTTCTTAATGACTATCATAGAGGTAGTAAACAACCCTGTAAATCATCACTTGTTCTTGTTCATGGGAAGCTTTCAAACTAATAAACCATTTCCTTTTGTGTAGAAACCTGGGATTAAATGGCATCAGGAAGCAAACATTCATTACAGCCTCTGCCAAAAAATTAGCCACAACCATTAGCAAAAGAGGACAGAATAGAAACAGGTTGACTGCAGGAAGACGAATACTTTAAAATAAAATAACTGTGCAATAAGGGACCTATGAATGTGCTGATTGTGTACTATCTGGTGCTTTCCAAGCCGCAGAATCTTTCCTTTCATTGAATGAGATTGCTAAATGGGATACAGGACTGGAAACGGGTAACCCAAAGAACATCAGTAGTGACCCAACTCTCTATAGCAATTTTTGGTCCTCCCTCGTATAGGAAAAGGGGACTTCGTGACTTAGCGACCATCATCTCCACCGGCCTTGAGATTATTCCTGAACACATAAGCAGGATAATAATAATAAAAAAAGACACTGGTTCACTCTATAACTTGATTTTAACATTTTCTTCCTCATATTACTTCTCCTCTTCCTGCTGCATCTCACTGGTCTTGTTTCAAGCACAGAAGAGCCTAATTAGTCAAGAAGATGGATTTATCCTGTTACAATTCTGGTAGGAGTCTGTCAGCAGAAAGACAACTTCACAAAACTCTACATAGACCAACAATGGCATGTGTATTCAGGATCAGATGACAATAAGCTGTGCCTTTGCTTTTTCAGTGAGACAGTTGAAAAGCAACAGAGAAAAAGAATACATCCTTCCTTATCACTATGTTCCCCTTTTGAGATTTGTCTATAAACATTAAGAGCAGAAACCTACAACAGCAGTAGCAGTTCCTTTAACTCTAAGTCAAAGCTGCATTCCCTTCAGAAGGATGCTACATAACAGCACAGAATTCTGAAGTAAACTAGAGTTAATGGATTTCTAAAGTGGAAAATCAAGAGAGATCCAAACAATTATATAGCATGAAGTTCTAGATAAGTTCTACTTGAAACTACAGTTCTAAATTACTGTTCTTCTCCCCATCAATTAATTGCAGTGCTTAAAATTACAAACATAGTTTCACTGCAGCGTCTGTAGCATTGTTATTCAATAATCATTTTTTCCCTATGTTCCCATTCCAGTTCTGTTTTTCTGCCAAAAGTGTTTAAGTGTTTACTTCTAGTTTCCATTAATGAAATACGTAGTTTTGTTTCTAGATACGGTTAACTAAAACAAAACCTACATGAGGTCTAAAACTTGGTAGCTACCAAAACAGGTAGAAAACAATCTAGCAAAAAATATAGTAAATTCTGAAGGCTGGGAACTGACAGACAAATTCAAAATGAGAAACAAACAAGTAAAATTTTAAAAGCAAAGGAAATTAACCACTGGAACAGCAAAAACTGGAACCCATCAAGATCAGTGTTTGAAAGTGAAGAAGGGAGAAGGGGGTCATAGTGAGAAGCAAAATATGTACAGCAGCTCAGCACAGTAGTAACTGTAGCTCTGCATGCTGAAGTACACGAGATGTTTCAGAGAGAAAAATGTATTTCAAAACTCTGCAGGGAAGAAGGGTATTTCTCTTCCTGACCTTATCTGCTACCAAGCAGGAACATGCAGATGATAATGGAGAAGAATATTCGCTCCTTCTGGAGGGCAGGATTCCTCCTTTCCTTGAGTCACACAAAGGACCACTGGGTGGTCAGCAAAGGGCAGCACATCTGGTGAGCCTACATTTTCTGTGGTGGCTGTCCTAACGGGGCAAATAATCAGAAGAAGGAAAAAGGGTCACGAGCGGGGCATATGTGTTTGAAAAAAATAGAATAGTAAGGAGCCTGAACAAATGAAGCTTTAATTTCTTTTGTGTAGATCAACAGTACACAGATCAATAACATCATTTACCAGCTCAAGACAGAATGTGCTGCAAAGGAAAGATGCGGCAAACAGAAATGGCTGAGCAGTGTGACTCCACTTACAGAAACCTGATAAGTGGCTGATTTTCGCAGACTATGCTTTTCCCCAGGCACATACTTTTGGGCAGACCACAGAAGAAACACAAGAAAGTGCCAAGCAAAAGAACCTCTCAATGACTGCCATGAAATATTGTGACTGTGTACAGAATTGTAATAGTATGATGTTAAAAGAAAGGAAGGAAACAGATTTCTTCTTTAGGAGAGCTGCCAAAATATGACATAATAAATCCTTGGAAAATTTTGTTAATAATAGAAACAAAATGCCTAAACGTGTATGGTGTCAGAAAAGTGGACAAAACTACATTAAGATAATGCAAACTTCTGGGGAAGAAAAACCCATGAAACCATAGCATTTAATTGTTTTGATGCTAAAACGGGTTCTATAGCACTTACTAAAAACTATACATTACCCCCTGTGACACCTGCCTTTCACAAACGTTTTCAAATCTACCACTAACGTGATTATTGCGCAATGACTTTGGTATCTCAGCATCACTCAGAACTTTCTACTTGCAACCCTGCAACCTACCATCCACTAGCAGCTCAGCAACTTTCTACCCAAACTACCAGGTCAAACACTTCCAGAGCCTCTACAGCAATATTTTTCCTGATTCAGTTGCTTTCATGTGATTATGCCCACAGCAAATGCAAACCCAACATTGCCAGGGTGAATTCTCATGGGAAAGGGTTGCCGCAAGAATGAATATCATTTCTTTTTTTCCCTATTTTCCTCTCTTTGGTTGTAGGTTTGTTTAACACTAGGGGACCCAATAATATGCATACAGTATCATGCAGCATCTGCCCCTGATATAAGCATGGTCCAGGTATGACTAGTAGCATCATATGCACACAAAACCAGACGGAAGTTTGAGCAGGTCCCAGAGAAAACCATATAGTCACTATAGGAAAATTATTACTGGGAGAACCACATGCTGCACTAAGAGGACACACAGGGAAGGATGCTCATCTGAGGGTCTCTCAGATGGCCACTGATAAGAGTTTATCCCTTCTCTTTTCTGTCTCTTATTTTGTTCCTGTTCTCCTGAGAAGTAATTTTCACTGCTACAGTCAATGCACATCATCAGCTACAGCTACAGCCAATAAATCTGTGCACGTGAACTTGTTGCAACATTGTCTTTCCCCACAACTTTTGAAAACCATCAAGCAATTTCCATCCCAGCAACCTGGATGTAGCTTCCTCAGGAAGTAACTACTGCATGACAATGTACTACATGTCTGTGTTGTCATGTATTACATGACAATGAAAGAGGCAATGCAGGTTTCTTTTCCCCAGAAATGGACACATACCAAACCCAGGGAAAGAAAGACAAAGCAAAACAAAACAATCTCTTCTCCAGTTTTAACATGTAAAAAACTAATGTATTCTACTCGCCACACTGCCTAAACACAACACAAAAAGGGAAAAGGTATTCCATTCTTTACCACATATTCTTTCCTGAAACAGTCTCATTTAAGAACACTAACCTCTACTAGGCTCACAGATAAAGATTAAAGCTGTTCATTCTTATATAGGTATTTAATTGTAATTGCAATTCAAGAAAAAAGATACAGACAACTTTCATGGCAATTTATAGAAATAGGACTTGCTTTGATAACCTACGAAGTTTTTCACTTGATTAAATTTATCAGAGGTTTGACTGTTTTTACAAAAAGACTAAAAGAGAAAAGATTAAACTGGAGAAAAGTTACATGGAAATTCTATAAATGTTCATATTTAACCTGTTAGTCAAGTAGATTCACTATTAGCACATTCATTGTTCCAAACTTCTTGCACTGCCTGCATGTGCGCTATTCAGGGTCAAACCCTTTTCCTAGAGCAGGTTTTTCTCACTGAGCTTCTTTTCTTCCTAAATTCAAATCTTGTCATAATGTATTTGGGGTTGTTCTCCAGAGCTTTTTTTGTGAGTTTCTTTAAAACTTTCAAGGATAGCAATGTGGAAATCAGTTACAACTGTAGTACCGATAATGTCTTGGTGCTGAGAAATTCTATGATGAATTTCCAAAGCACGCACTTTGTTACAGAACTGAAAAATACAATCTTGGTCATTTCAGTACACAAGTTTTAATTGCTATTATTTTAATATAGCAGTTGTACCTAAAATAACTTCATATAAAATTTAAAGCAATTTTGAAAGAGAGTACCATTGGAGAATATCTATAGCCTGAGTGAACTTAAAAATTATAGTAACTGAATTTAAATACAGATTCGCTCAATTTTAAACATAATTAATTTTGTAAAGTATTCATTGATTCAAAAAATAATGTAGGCCCAGACACCCATGGACTATTGATGTGACTTCACATTAAACTCTTGACTGTATTTATCTTCTAATTGCAAAGACTAACCAATGCTACGTAGCAGTAGGATTAGTCAAATATGGTAAACTTAATTAATCCCAGCAGAATGAATATGCAGAAAAAATATTCCAGTCTCTTTTAACAAGTATGAGGTTTCATGTATCACTGTGCTGTAAATGTTAAAATTAGTTAACAACTAATTAATATATTATTTTGCATAAGGTTTCAGCCTTCACTTGATGAAAGGACTATGATATTTTGTTTCACACCTTCCTTTTCACACCTTTCACACCACAAACTTTTGTCCTCAAAAGTTTGCAGTAGAACAATTTTATGAAAGTTTGGATCCCCAAAGGAAACAGCAGTGCACTCCACATCACAGAAAAATTGTCAGAATTTTTCTATAAAGTTTCCTGGAATCAGAACAGTACCTTTTTTTTGAGTAAAATGTGTCTAAGTGTATACCACACACATCACAGAAAAACATAGCTGAATTACACAATTAAATGTTTGGCATCACACTTTGTTTCTGCACCAAATAGAATTGTAGAGTAACTTAGGTTGGAAGGGACCTCTGGAGGTCATCCAATCCAGCCTCGTGGCTGGTTTTAAAGATAGACAAACTTCATATAATGGGCACTGATCTTGATTTATCGTTTACCAAAACTGCACATATTCTTAGACAGTGAGCTAATTAAAGGAAAAGCTTTAAAAAGGTTCTTTTTTTGTCATAACAATTTTGTAAATAAACTAAACAAGGCAATTCACCCAGAATGAGAGGAATACTTTTTTTTCTTCACACACACAATGACACATCACTAGCAAAGCCAGACCACCAGATCCAATCAAGCACCTGATCTTACTAGATATCTAGCTATAAGAAAATAACTTTCAAAATTAGAAGTGTCAAAAAGTGTTAAAAAAGAAATGATCACAATCCACCTAAATGATATACAGTCTAACAAGTTAATGAAACCACACAATTTTTTCCACAAAATAGCAACTGGAAAACATGAGCAAGAATTTCTATATACTGTTGGACGAGACTATGAAAAAGACAAGAAATACAAATGAGCTTCTCTTGGTTATGACAACTATACAGGTTGCAGCAGTGCTTCTTTCATTATCTTTTTCTATTGGATGCGTGGCATGAACAGTACAAGATGAAAACACAAACACATAGCATTTATTCAGAACTGTTGATCTATCTCCTAACAAATGTTTGTGGATCAGACCTAGACAACGATGACAATCATGCATGGCTTGTAGAAGAATACAGCCAGAAGATGACATTTCAGTATATATCAGAAGAGACCAGTCAATTACAAATGAACACACTATACACAATCCAAAGTCATCACTGACTTTGGATGAAAAAAATTATAGTATATACTTCAGAAATAGGCCTCCTCTGCAGTGAAGCTGGACTTCACTCCATCATGACGACAGTCTAAGTGAAAAAAAATCTACCAATCAATTCAAAAGCCCAAGCATTTTAATAATCCAAATTCACATGTGGCTTACCCAAAGGGCTAATGTGCCAGTACAAAGCTACGCCAATACATATTCTTACTAAAAATAACTTACCTCATTCCTACTCTCTGAACGGATTTGGCTTTCTTGACCAACATTACTAAAGAATCTTACAGTAACTAGTAAAAGGGACACTTCAGACTGGGAGAAACGTTTCCTGTTTTCCGTTGAGTCTTTTTAGAAGGAAAAAATTGACATATTTTTGTTCCTATCCATTAGTATGCCAATTGTCTCACATTACTGCGGGTTACAAGACAGTCAGAGCAAGGTCACTGCTTACCTCTGTGCCTAACCTAAACCAATCAGTCACAGATATTAATTCCAATTAAATGGTGGGTTAAGGAAGACAGACAAGCTACAGCTGTAATACAATGTCAGATTCAAAGAATGAGAACACTAAGCATGCATCACAAACACTGTCCTGACTGACGAAGCAGAGTATTTAACTTCACCGCAGGCTGGTAGTTTGTAGGTTAATAAATTAATAGAGCATAGGGCTACTCCACAGTCAGTGACAGCCATCAAGTGGGAACTGTTTTATCCATATAATCACGGGGAGAAGGATGATGATATAAATCTGAACAAAACTGTAGACCAGACTAGGTGTAAAGGAAACATACATGTCTAGATAAGATTTCTGTTCCACGAATAAAAATGTTGAATTAGCGTAAGAAAACATTTCCTATGCATAAGAACATGATACCCAGCCACATGATTAAGATGAATCCCACAAACAATCAGAGAGAATGAGAGCAGCTCTGGAGCTGATATAGCGATAAATAAAAAAGTAAAAGTGTGATTTTCCTTTATTTGTTGTATCACATCTCAAAAAAATTTTAAAATACTTTCCTATTTTATAAATTAAGTGCTCCAAAAGTAATGCCTCCTATTTATTTCCATGGAAACTACAACAGTTGCAAAGCACTGTTTTTCAACACAGTCATCACCATTAGCTACGCATTTTCTCCAGCAGTGAACAAGAGCCTGCATGCCACACTCTTAAAAATCTGCACCATTAGAGGTGACCCACTGCCACTGTCACCTCTGCTGATTGCACCACTCACAGCCTCACTGTGCTGACATCTACTGTCTGGTCTCCATAAACGTTCAGCAAGTGTTGACGAATGTCAGTGTGTGCCATTCTTTCTTCATGAAGGCATTCAGTGCCACATCTTTGCTTCATCCACACTTCCATGTCAGATGCCATTTTGTCAGACTGCCCCTCTGCTTCCATCTGTCACATGGTAACAAAATGTAACAGAATGTTGGTGGAAAGTTCAACCTCTACTGCCATACCACCAACATCCACCCCTGATATTGTGGTCCAACATAATAAAACAGGAGGCGTTACTTTTGGAGCAGCTCTTACACAATTATTTTAACCCATATTATTTTAGAAGTGATTGGTAGGTAAACAGCAAATATTATTCTTGTCAAAGCAATAGTCCTTAACAATGAGATACCGAATCACTCTATCACGGTGCTCATCACTCAGTACAAACTCCACGGAATACGTGCATTAAGCTAGGCCAGCTGCCTGGAAAGCGGGAGAGCAGAGGTTTGTAAAGAAAAGATGTCTTCTCATGATGAGCACAAAGCAATGGCTTCTGAAACACATGAGCAATGCCTTTACCTCCAAGAGTCTTCCAACAAGTTTGTAGCAACTACAAAGACAATTCAGTTTACTTAATCTATTTGTAGTTCACTTGTGTTTTTTCCATTCATGCTAAGGATGTCAGTGAAACCATTATAGCTGCACCAAAATCCCAAGCACGTGACACAGAACAGCTAATTCTACTGCACATGATGTTCCAACCAGTTAATAATAAATAACATTATCTCCAGATGATATATATGCTGCTATTTTAAAGTGCAACACAGCTATGCCAGGATGATTTACCGGCTGGTCAGTGCTGGCAAGTCACATGTTTGATTTTCCTTGCTCTTGGAATAAGCCCATTTATGCGATCATAGTATCTGAAAGAAATAGTCAGTACTTACTGAGAAAAGAAAGCAGAAGGAAAATCAGGTATCACAAGGCGTCAGCATTGCCATACTCATACTTCTAAACATTCATAAAAGGACTTCTGAACTCCCATTACCACATCTAATTATACGTATCTTACAGACACTGTAATTATTTCCCTGATATGACTTGAGAAATCTGAAATAGAACTCTGCAGCTCTGAGTTGCAATTTTCTACACTTTTAGGTAATAACAGGCAAATCTCATCGTCACTCTGCCTCCAGTCCACCTCAATAAGTGGGTTTTTTTCCTAACGGAATAGTTTAGTGAAAGCTTTAGCTACAAATGGAAAGAAGAATGAATAAAAGATGACAGGATTAAAACACAAAAACGGAAAAGTGGTGCTTTCAGTGGCACCTCTTACAGGCATTGCTTTTCTAAAGAACAGCTCCCACAAGAGACAACAAAGTACATTTGCAAGACTGGCAATATTTGTCTTCACTGCACTAAAGCAGAATAAAAAGGTAATTTATGTATCCTCTCATCTATTTCTAGGTGAAATTATCATTATTCCAATTATGATTTTCTTTTTACCACAGAGATTACAATATTTATTCTGGGACATTTTTAGTTTTTATGAAAGCCATGCAAATGCTCTTTTTCTAAAACAGAGCATTTGCATTTAAATCTTCATAAAAGAGAATATGTTCTGTACCATACACGCAAATTCTTGCAGTAAGGAAAAGTACAATGTCTGATAATATTCCTACAATGTGTGCAAGATTTTCCTCCAGACTTCTTGGAGATTCATAGCCTAAATTAATCCTAAATTTGCCAATTCCTTTCACTCCTGTTAACATTACTGGAATATGTCACTGCTCCTTGCTGCCATACAAAACTTATAGAAAATATGTATTTGTTTCTCAGTCACTTCTTTCTTTTTAAATCCTACCTAAGAGAGGTTTGGGTTTTTTTTCTGTATACATAAAAACTATGCCCTCTTGAGCCAGTGTATCTCTATCAAATATATAAAAAAAAAAAAGTAACGACTTATCATAGCACGCATCCCACAGAAAGAGGTAAGAAAAGGCACTGTTCCTCTGTTACTGCCACACTCTGACAGATGTCTGCACACTATGTAATGAGAAAGAAAAGTTCAGTGTAATCCATGTAGAATTAAATAGGACTAGGACTAGAGGGAATGGCCTGAAGAGGCACCAGGGGAGGTTCAGACTGGATATTAGGAAAAATTTATTCTCTGAAAGAGCAATCAGGCATTGGAACAGGCTGCCCAGGGAGGTGGTTGAATCACCATCCCTGGAGGTGTTTGAGAAATGTTTAGATGTCGTACTGAAGGACATGGTTTAGTGAGGAAATATTGGTGCTAGGTGGATGGTTGGACTAGATGATCTTGGAGGTCTTCTCCAACCTTAATGATTCTGTGATTCTATGACTAGGAAATATTGGGAAGGCAGTATTTCCATCATTAAACATGAAAAATAAAATCTCTCAAGCTCTTTGAAATTTTTTAGTGAAGCTATTTTACAGGCTTGACTTATCCCAAAACAAGTCAGATATTTTGTGTACTCTGTGTGCCATTCTTCATGAAATAATAATGCTTTTTGTTCCATACTTTTGTTTTGCTCAAACAGCAGAACAGAAAATCTTGATGAGGAAAGAAAAAGTACATTCCTAATTCTGTTTTCATTTCATAAAATCATAGAATCCTTCTGAGTTGGAAGGCATCTCTGAAGGCCATGTAGTCCAACTCCCCTGCAGTGAGTAGGCACATGCACAGCCAGATCAGGTTGCCCAGGGCTTTATCCAGCCTTGCCTTGAAAGTCTCCATGGACGGGCCATCAACCACAACACTGGGTAACCTGTTCCAGTGCCTCATCACCCTCACTGTAAAAGACTTTCTTCCTTATGTCTAACCTAAATCTACCCTCTTTGAGCTTGAAACCATTTCTGGTTGTTCTGTCACCACAGACCCTGCTAAAGAGTCTGTCCCCTTCTTTCCTGTAGCTCCCCTTTAGATACTGACAGGCTGCTATCAGGCCACCTCAGAGCCTTCTCTTCTCCAGCCAGAACAGCCCCAGCTCTCTCAGCCTGTCCTCGTAGGAGAGGTGTTCCATTCCATGGATCATTTTTGTGGCCTTCCTATGGATGCGCTCCAACAGGTCTATGTCCCTCCTGTACTGAGGACTCCACATCTGGATGCAGTACTCCAGGTGAGGCCTCACCAGCGCAGAGCAGAGGGGCAGGAGCACCTCCCTCGCCCTGCTGGCCACGCTTCTTTTGATGCAGACCAGGATACAGTTGGATTTCTGGGCTGCAAGGGCACATTGCTGGCTCATGTCCAGCTTCCCATCCACCAGTGCCCCCAGGTCTTTTGGGGCAGGGCTGTGCTCAGTCTTTTTCATCTCCCAGCTTGTATTGGTAGTGAGAGTTGCCTTGACTGAGGTGCAAGACCTTGCATTTGGATTTACTGAACCTCATGAGGTTCACATGAGCCTACTGCTCAAGCCTGTCTAGGTCCCTCTGGATGGCATCCCATCCCTCTGGTGTGTCAACCGCACCCCACAGCTTGATGTCATCAGCAAATTCGCTGAGAGTGCTCTCGACCCCAGTGTCAACGTCACTGAGGAAGATATTAAAGAGTATCAGCTCCAGCACCGAGCCCTGGGGGACACCACTCATCACCAATCATCTCCATCCAGATGCTGAGCCACTGACCACCACTCTCTGGACTCGATCCTGTGGCCAGTTCTTCATCCAACGAAAATCCATCAAATCTATATCTCTCCAATTTGGAGAGAAGGATGTGGGGTACAGTGTCAAAAGCCTTACAGAAGTCGAGATAGATGACATCAGTGGCTCTTCCATTGTCCATTGATGCAGTGACACCATCATAGAAGGCCACTAGGTTGATCAAGCAGGATTTGCCCTGCTTGGCCATTTACCTGATTACATTTAGTTGATAGTTGCTATCAACTAAATTTTTGATATATAGCAGGATGAGACCAGAATCGAGCTTGATAAACTAGGAACAGATTTGGATTCAGGCAGTCAAAATTTCCATGTTTTTGATTTTTTGTATATTGTATTGACTTTACATATTTTAGTATGCTCATTTAACTCATTTGGTAGCTGAGCAAGAGATAAAAAAGCTCTTGGGGAAATGATAAATAAGGTGACACTGAAGTTAAGAGGAGGCGTAACCCCCCCCAACCCAAACTTCAGAACGCAAATAAGTAGAGGTCAAAACAATTAAGTTAAAATGCTGTCAGTTGAGGGAGAATAAAATCTATAAATGAAGTAATTTGTATGTTTAAAATCAATGAGAATTCACAGTATGTATTAGCGAAAGCATGATTTTAGCAATAATGCTTCTATTTTGTAATACATTGTAGCGTCTTTTCCTTAAATCCACTTACCTTTGCTCTAAATTCTTTTCTTTAGAGCCACAGATTTATTCATACATTTAGAATTAGGCACTGGAGTAAATGAAACAGCACAGCAGTTTCTGCAGAACCAGACATTTTGCACATGCTTTACCTTCTCCCTTCCCTTGTCACACTTTTTCAGTTTGGAAACACTTATTGATCCAAACATTCAAATGTTACCTCAACAAAAGAATCAGCAATGAGACTGAGGAGCAGCAATACAGTTTCTAATGTGAAGCCTGAAAAGCAGCCCAAAATGCTGTAAAGGCTTCCACAGCTTCACCTTCACCTAGGCAAACTTCATCTTGCAGTTAAGTAATAACATTTAGGTGATTTCATCCAACAAGAAATATCCCACGTTTTTAAGAAAAATATCTTTAAGATAGCTGACGGAGCTCTGCATATGTGATCACAAGTGCACATTTTAAACAGAGAAGAACAGACAGGTTTTGTAGCTCTTATGCAGCGACCTAAAGTGGGTTATCTGTACCTAACATCGGAGTTTCAAGGCTGAATACATTCAACCTTGCTAAGGCTAGAAGCAGGTTTTGGGTGGTAATCAAAAACCAGGAGTCTCCCTTTTCAAATGGTAATAAATAACTATTTTTAGCCTGCACATGTTATTGCATATAGACAGAAAATATCTCTGCATTTCCAGTGTAAGAATAAGGAAGAATATGATTTTCACTGCAAAAATACTGTTCTCTATTCCCAAGTACTTACTGATGTCACATAGCCAAAAAAAAAAAAAAAAAAAAAACAGAAAAACAACTAAACCCAAACCTCTTTCTTCAAAAAAATACCTAGACTAAACATAATGTTGACTTTGGAAATGCATGTGGAAACTGTTATCCACTTTTTGCCATGCTACTGCTACTGTCTTTAGGTGGAAATACCTAGATATAACAGAAACAAACCAGACACTAAGCCACTGAAGCAGCCAGATATTCTACTTAAGTGCTGTCCTTCTCTCATGATGGCATGATGTCTTTGGTTTTTTCCACTCACTGTTTGATATAGGTTTGGGGTGCGTTTTTTATTTTGATTTACTGGTAGCAGCACAAAATTGGACACCAGAAACAGTTCATTTTGCCTCAAAAACAAAGGGAAGAATCAAGAAGGTGAAGTAATTTGCCTAAAAGGGAAGAAGAAAGCTGATAACCAGGAAGTAACTGCATTGTTACCAGACTATCTCACAGTAAATGTAAAGAGAAATGTATTTGCTTTTAATGGCCACATGCAGGACCCAAGCTACCTATGTTTATAAGCAACTCTATTAATCTTTTTGCTACAGGCAAAATGGTCTTGACTCTCCCTAGGGGTGTCCGCAGCCCAGGCAGGTAACAGTCTCTTGGGAAGTGCTCCCATTTGGGATGGAACAAGCATGTCCTTCCAGCAGGACACTTCCAGACAGATGCCTCATGAACAGCCTCTCCCTCCTCATAAAAATAAGTCTTCTGATTCCATTTAGACACAATTGTTCTCACTTGTAAATATGTATTTGTACATGAAATTATTTATAAAAGGCTGTAGCTTTGCCAATGCTCGAACTAAGTAAGGTAAAAGTTCTCAAGTGCTTTCTCCACAAACCTACCAGAATTACGCAGCTGTTCGTAGCAGGCAAAAGAACTGTCACGCAAAACATGCCTACATTTTAAAAAAAGCTGCAATATAGACACCTGTGCATACACTAGTGAATTGGGAAAGGAATATAAACAGGACAAAAAGCCTTCCAGTAAGGCCAGAAAATGAAAACACTACATATTCAAAGCACTACTTAATCAAAATAAGTGAGTAAATCAATGGTATTATGGAGCATTTGTTTTCCCATTTTTTCAGTGATCTGTATTCCAGAAAAGCATACAAATGGACAAGGTCTGTGCTGGCAAAAGAGCACCTCTGAGTTCCATGGAAGGTTCTGGACTCCTCCTGTGCTTGGTTCTCATTCATAACAAAAAGCTCCTCTGCTGGAAGGTGGAAGCTACACTCTCATGGATGAGTAATCCCATATCCAGAACACCACAATACACATTTTAGAAATAAATATATAGAACCAGTTCACCAGTTATATGAAAAGATTCTCGCTATGCCAATCAAACCATAACTAAGCATGTATTCCTCAGTGACAAAGTCACAACTCTCACTGTCTAGCCCAACAATTACGGCAAGTACCTACAACTGCTGTAGAAACAAACTTAAAAACAGACTTTGACTTTTAGTGGTGAAATACTCCATCAAGGTGACCTTGTCTGTCCAGAAACTCTGAAATTAACCACTAAAACAAACAAGAGTCAGACTTCCATGCTTTCTTTTCAATTCTAATAAGGAAATGAAAGTCCAAATAAAAATTCTATTGTTTACAAAACAAAGCTTGCTTACATTAAAAATAGTTTGCTTACGTTACGTTTGATTATATTAACGATAGCCTAAGAAAATAATCTAACACTTTCTGCATGTTTGATTTCTAATGGCATTGTTTCTTTAAAAGCTTCCCTTGGAGGAGCAAAAATCTGTTGTTTTAAGCAATTCTCTTAGACAACGAAGCAAATCCACTGACCTTAGAAATAAAACACTTCACACCTCCTGATGTGTCATTAATTCCATCCTCTGGGTAGGTTATGGAAAAATAGTAATTAATGTCCTGCCAGAAAGCAGCCTCGCATTCAAGGCCGTTCCCTTAGCTACCAGCTAGGTTTTTTGCCTTTTATTAAATGCGTAACTCAGTAGTCACAATTTTTAATGAGGATAGCAAACATATTTTTTATATAAATGCCCAGCTCTAAATCTGAACCCCCCATCTCTACTTGATACTGCTACAAACTATTATCTTGAAATGTTATTCTTCATGGCTAACAAAGCCCCCAAATACCAATTCTGCTTTTAATAAAAGGATTCTTACTTTCATTTTCTTCAGCAACATCTAACTTTCTTTTACAGGACCTTTCAACCTATCAAAGATTTTAACTTCCACTGGCGAATTTTCACTTTAATGTTTGAAATCTTGAAGAGAAATTTGTTGTTCTCTCTGAAGGATTATGTAGAGCAGTAATATTAGAAAGGCAGTTGGAATTCTCCAGGAACAGTGATACAACCCCTCAGAATTCTCTCTCTTACACCTTCCTCGGTGCTTTTCTCAGCTTTTTCTATTTGTTTTCAGATATGTGCAACAAGGATAAACGAAGACATTTCTCTCAGAATGCTAGGTTATTTGGCACAATATCAAGTCCATACAGAGAAATGCCACATCACAGTAAGACAGTTACCAGTAGCACACAATATGTTTTATTCTTATTTTATTATTTATTTCTATTTTCTTTAGAAATGTTTCACAGTAATTTACTCCTTCAAAGGCTTACATAAGACAGGTCCTTGGCCTTCAATTTGCTGTTTCTACTGCTTCAGCAAATCCTAACATCTTTTTCTCCTTCTTGTCTTTCTCTTCTCAGAGAACATTTAGCACACTTACCAGTTGTTCTCAGACAAAAAGCAGAACTGTGACAACAAGACACTGCAATAGCACTTCCAGCCTATTTTATCTTATCTCTGACATGGTTTCCTGTTCAAAAAACCTGCCAAGCCTAAATACTACAGAAGCTTTGTTGAAAGCTGGGGTTAGAATTGTGCAGAAAAAAAGGCCCACATATAAATAGGAAGTCTTGGTGTCGAGACAGAAAAAGAGCCTTGAAGAGAGAAGAGAAATGGATAAAGGAGAAGGGGAGCAGAAGGGTCCTGAGGATCACCATCCTGCCTCCTTCAACATGACACCATCACTCCTCAGGGTAAATCAGAGCAGCAGCTCCCCAAACACTGCCAGCTCAGCAGTGTATTTACATTCAAGCAGCAGCAACATAAAAATCATCTCTCTGAACCTTCAGTTCTGTTTCACAGTATGGCTCTATCCTAAAGTATGCAAAGAAAGCTAGCGGACAACCTCCCAGAGATGGCCTTTTTGGGGAAATTGTCTTGTGAGGGCAGTAAGAATTTTACAGTGCCTCTGTGCAGCTGAAAATATGCACAGTGACCACTGGGGAGGAAAGGATCTTCTGAAAGATTTGGTTCCTTTCCTTATTTACCCTAGCTCAGCGAATGCTTGCATTACTGGAATGAGAGCAGCTGCCTGCTGCCACTGATGCGCGAGAAGAATCAAGTTCTGCGAGGATGGTGACATGTTCTCTTGATAAATATCAAGGTATTTTCATAACTCATGAGGCATGTGTTAATGAAATGTTACTGTAATTTGCAGCAAAAAAATAGTGCTAATGTAATGCAAAATTCTATTGATGCTTCATTTTCACACTGCTTTCTTCCTTGTATATCTTCTGAGAATAAGGAACTAAGATTCAGCCTGCGGAGCTATTCATTTTGTCAGCAAGCTCCCTGCTCTGCCAAGAGCAAATCCATTCTGATGCAAACATTCCTCTTGCTTCCACTCCTGAGACGTCTTATCTACAACTTAAGGCAACCAAGAAAAATTGTTTATTCATTTACTCGTGAAGACTAATCACTAATTACTGCATAGTCCAGTTTAATGTGCTGCATGACACCACTTTCTATTTTTGTTTCCTTGCTTTATGTTCTGTAACATTTTATGGAATGCTAGAATAGGAATAAAAATTCAGTGGCATAGTGTGTTTGCTAGTTCACCCAACTAAATTTCTTGTGTGGTATAACAGTTGTACTAGCATCCTTAGTAAGTCTGTCCTTTGAAATAAGAACTACAGAAGAGAATGGAATTTCATTTAGAATTTAAAATGTCCCAGTTTTTTTAAGATTTATTGTTTTTTGTGTTTATTTTTCTCATGAACAGACCAAGCTTTTTCATGCATCCTGATTACTTCCCAAGCTGCCCTTTCCTGAGCATGTTATTGAACTCTACTGTTATCTTCCCCTCTACTCTACTCTTGTAAGGTCCCATCTGGAGTACTGTGTTCAGGCCTAGGGTCCCCAGCCCATGAAAGACTAAGAGCTGATGGAGCAGGTCCTGAGGAGGGCCACAGAGAGAATCAAAGGCTAGGAGCACCTCTCCTCTGAAGAAAGGTTGAGGGAGTTGGGCTTGTTTAGCTTGGAGAAGGCAATAGGGAGACCTTATTGTGGCCTTCCAGTACTTGAAGGGAGTTTACAGGCAGGAGGGGCCCTGACTTTTCACAAATTCTAGTGATAGGACAAGGTAGAATGGCTTTAAAATGGAGTAAATTTAGGTTAGACATTAGGAAGACATTTTTTTATTCAGAGGGTGGTGAGGCACTGGCACAGGATGCCAAGAGAGGTTGTGGATGCCCCATCCCTGAAGGTGCATACAGGTATACCATAGCATAAATGAGACACAGACCATCGGGCCTAAGCCAGGCAAAGGCTGGCTTGCTGCCTCTGTCCTTCTTTCTGAGACGTCTTCTTGATTAAAAAAGGGCAAAAACAACAGAAACCATTTAAGTAAACATTGTTGCAATGTGGCAACAGCCAGTCATTTGTAGAAGATAGGGAGAGTAACCTCAAATGAGCTTTGAACAATCAGACCTAGGTAATACTGGTAAGATTCCTCCAGACTCAACCTGTTGTCAGAATGAATCTGACTTAAAGATGAGACTAAAGACTATATGAAATGATTTGAACATAAGAGGACCCAGGAGACCACCCAGGAGCGGAAGAGTTTTAGGAAACAGAGGGAGAGATGATGGCTCATCTCTGAGGCAGATGATCAAACACACATCCCACTTGCTGCCAGCTGTACCATATCAGTGGGCCAAGAACAACTTCAGAGCAGAAGTCTATAGAGGGGGAAAAAAAAAAACAAAAAAACTTTCAACCACCAACAACCATAACAGAATAAGCATCAGAAACTGAAACCTCTAACCCATTCAGGACTCTGAAAAACTTATTTTGGAGAAAAAAATGGCAGCCAAAATTTCCAAAACCATTCAAGTGGTTATACTGTGTAGACACATAAGATGTATTGAACACTTAAGCAATGACAATTTTTCACCTAGCAATTAGAAGTTATAGAGAAAAGGGAGTATTACAAGAAACATTTTTGAGTTCCCTGCAGACTACACAGAAAATATCACATCAACTTGCCTAGGCTTAATCATATGAAACCTCCTACTTAAATTCTCATCAACAGTAAGAGCATCAGTTATGAACCAGCCCTCCTCTCATATATGCATGACAGCTGTCCACTGAGAGTACCAATTTATTCCACCCAAATCTAGAAAAAAAAAATACATATCCACTAAAAGCAATAAAAACTTTACTTACAAAACGGTTCAAGCAATGTTAACCTTAAGATCAATACAGTGCTGACATGTGCTACACTTCTGTTTCCCTTCCATTAGGAACGTCAGTTGTGATAACAACATTTCTCATAGCACTGATGCCAAACAGCACAATTTTCAACATTGACAAAAGCAGGTAACAAAAATCTGTAATGTATGTCATATAAGTGTTCTTCTAAATAAAAGAAAGACCAATTCTTTGCCTGATGCACACTTACACAACCAGACAAAAAAGGACTGTTTTCTTTTAAGTAAATCATATCACCTTGAGATGATTCAGTTAATAGAACTCACGTATCCAGTGATAGGACTAGAGAGAATGGCCTCAAGTTGCACCAGGGGAGATTCAGGCTGTATGTTAGGAAATACTACTTTTCTGAAAGAGTGATCAGGTGCTGGAATGGGCTGCCCAAGGAGGTGTTCAAGGAACGTTTAGATGTTGTGTTGAGGGACATGGTTTAGTGAGAACTATTGGTGATAGGTGGATGGTTGGACTGGATGACCCGGTAGGCCTTTTCCAATCTTGGTGATTCTATGCTTATGCTAGCCTGCAAAGGAATCGATAAACTATTAAATATATATTCATATATAAAATTTCAAGAGGCTACTCTTTTTAAAAATAGTTTTTTGCTATAAAACAACTCTTTGAAATGAGAAGCCTCACTCATTAATAGGTTTTCCAAGGAGAATGGGAAGATTCAGTGCTTTGCAGAAGGCTCCCAGACATCTTTACTGTGTGGTCAACTTCTTTATAGGTACGGTTTCTTTCACAAAGCTGTTACCTACATGCAATTGCACAAACTCATTCCTAACTGTGAAACAACCCCTAGCAACTTCAGGAGCTGTTTAAACATATGAAAACAACATTGAAATGATATTAAATAAAAAAATACCACACTTCAGCTCAGTTTTTCTGAGAAGACTTCTGTTTGTCTTTACTTACACTTTATATGAGCACTTAAAAATCTCTGCTGCTTAACCATAAAATTGAATAAGCTGAGAAAATGGTAATATTTGTCCAAGAAGAAAAAAAAAGCACGTGCATAATGCTTCTGCAAACTATGAGTATGAGTTTTGGTGAAAAACTACCAATTAGCAGTCACTCAGGTAGAAATAAAATTATGTGACTGATTTATTTATAATGGGTTTTATAATAGTTTTCTCATCACTCCTGGTTGTTTTTCTCCTCCCTCAGAGCCCTCTAGACTTAAATCAATATACACTAGCAATAGAGTCAGTCTTACCCAGGAACATACTGGGCACTAACACAGTTTTCTTTGTTTATTTTGCTGTCTGGAGTGCAGCTGCCCATGGTGAATGAAAAGATGCCTGTCTCTCATAAATGGCTGCTGTTAGTCTAACTTCTTTCATCGACCCTATTTCCACAACTAATGGCTTTCATTTCTAGTATAGCATCTTTCAGTACGGTATTCACTCAATAAAGGTACAGCAGTATATCAGTCTAAGCACACTTGGTATTTGGTCTTCAATGCTCATGAAATGTGAATTTAAATACAAGATAAAACATCTCCTTCCAAATCTGTCATATACTACACTGGTATTTTGTTTGAATTCAGTCCTCAGTAGTTTGGGGTTTGGACGATTTTACAAAAAGGTGTACATAAATTCAGGCAAAGCAATTGCCCGTGCCATTTCTCTAAACAATTCAAGTTTCTGAATGCACGAAATCCTTCTGGAAGTGCCTGGGAACAGCTCTATTTTAAGGCTGGCATTCTAAAACTGCCTTTGAATGATACATACAATCCTGTTCTCTTCTAAAAGCTGATGTTTAAAATCAGAAATTTCAGACAGAATAATTGTTTAGCCTTCAGACTTCTTGGCACAGTCTATCCAGCTTTTGCTTGTTTTCTCCGTGCACTTTTTAAAATGAAATGTGGCTCTCAAAGAAATCATTCCGTAGCAGTCCTGTTTTCCATAACTGACCAGTGCCTGCAATAAAATGTCACCCATCCTGCTAAGATTTGGATCTCAAATGCATTATTTATAACCAAGTATATGTGCCATTTACACAAACATAACTGGGCTATACAAGGGAACAGCCATAGAGAACAAACCTTAGAAACAGTAAAAGAAGAAACTAAATACACCTTGTCCTCATTCAATGTCATATTTTTTGCTTGCTTTTCCCTAAAACAAAGACGTATTTGCATTAATTTGCTAGCATCTCAGGACTCATCTGTGCTGACCTGTAGAGTCTATGTACAACCTAGGACTCTGAATCAATTCTGTGATGTTAGCACACAGTTTTATTTCAAAACTGTCAAACAAAAAGGTCACTGTCATGAGAGGTCTCTAATAGCTAAAGGGTAACTGCAATAGCAAAGCAGTTCTTACACTGCTTCAAGCAGCAGTGGATATGATAAGAAGAACCAGGCTTTTTTCCCCACCTCTGACCACAAGAAGGATAAATGAAATTTCCCAGCAAAGCAGATGAGAATCTTGGGCATTTCAAAGAAATCTGCCATTAGTCAGAGGATATCTTTGATTCTTTCTGACAACTCTTCAAGTTCAGGTAGCTAGAATCTACTGGAACATTACATATCTATCTAGATGTTTAGGTATTTTGAATCTGAAAAAATGCAGTTACACCTGACAGGGCCTGTAAAGAACATAGATAAGAAGATGGGAGGATTTGATGCATCATGCTTGTAGTGGCAAAAGAAGCAGCAGACACAGCTGGGGAATATGGGAAAAGTAATATCCTACATCACTCTAAGTGACAGACACAGACCTATGAGCACACAGTGGAAAATTCTGTGTTACACAGTGTTTGGCTACCTGGTAGCTTGTTATTTTAGAATTAATGAAAGCTCAGTTTGGTTTATTTTTCCAAATAGGTGCCATGTAATTTATTTTTTTCAGTAGCATAGAAGAAGAGCTAGGAGTCTTTCCCTAAGGAGACTGTGGCTATGAAATCAAAGCATGAGTGTTTGCTCTTAATTTTTCATGTTAAACTTCCAGCAAATTGAGAATCAGGGCTCGCAACCAGCAGACAGCACAGAAATGCACCCCAAAAGGTGCAGGTTCCTAGAGCTGCTGCTGCCAGACAAAGCACTCAGGCAGAAGAGCTCTAAAAAGTCTGATTTAGAGCTTTAGAAATGTTGTTCTGTAAATTACAAATATGCACTCAAATTGACACCTGGAACATCTGCTGCTTTCCTCCTGCACAGGACACCATCAGTTCTGTGGCAATTCAGCCAGCCTTATGCAAAGCAGCACAAAGCACTTTATCATTCTAGCAAGACTTTTCACTAAGTTTTACTTTTTTCACATGGGCAAATTCAAGTAATCAAACATAACTGAAAGAGATCCGAGATATTATTCTAGTCTCCATTACACTGATATTACAGTAGTGTAACTATTAGGATGTTTTCAGATTGATTCCTGATGTGTTATTTTGCTGATTATTCCTGGATCAGATTTAGATTTGTTCAGTGATGAAAATGAGAACTCAGAAGTACTCAAATGAACATTTAGAATGGCTAAAACAGCGGATGGTGGGTGGAGGAAGATCTGAGTATGTGCTTGCTTCATCCCATTTATCCTGCAGTGCTGGTTTGTCTCTTTGAAGTGCTGGTATGGGGGAAGAAACTGCACTACCCAAATACCATTTACATAATCAGTTTTTCCACATTTGAAGACGACATTTCTCTATGTGGTACTTTAATTTGCCATTTGTAATTACATACCTGTGACAATAAACGTAAAATATGTGTTAATTTCCTCCATCTTCTACTTAAAAAAAAAAATAGCTCTACAAAGAAAGTAATACTTTCATAGTGCTGACAAAAAAAACACCCGTACATTGACTGGAAACCTCATTATTTTGCATCTCCTTCCTGTCCTCGATAGGAATGAAATCGCTAACTATGATTTACATTTCTGAATCTTCAATCATGTAGAGACAGCTAGATAGATATAAATCACCTATCTATGATGGACTCGATCCTTGTGTGTCCCTTCCAACTCAGGATATTCTATGATTCTACAGTTCTGTCATTCTAAGTTCTAGGGACCACATGACACAAAATTACATGCATGTAAATTTAGATTTTTGATACAACTGAAAACAGACAGTGTATCTACATAAAGATTATATCCATAAATTAAACTTGAAGTTATGGCTCTGATGCTTCTGATTAGAGTAACGGCACAGGTTTGTGTTGCAAATCTGTATATCATAGAATCACAGAACTGTAGGGGCTGGAAGGGACCTCTAGAGATTGAGTCCAATCTCCCTGCCAATGCAGGCTCCCTAGACCAGGTTGCACAGGTAGGTGTCCAGGTGAGTCTTCAGCATCTCCAGAGAAGGAGACTCCACAAACTCTCTGAGCAGCCTGTTCCAGTGCTCTGTCACTTTTACTGTGAAGAAGTTCTTACACACATTTGTGCGGAACTTCCTGTGCTTCAGTTTGTGGCCATTTCCCCTTGTTCTATTGCCACGTGCCACTGAAAAGAGTCTGGCCTAGTCCCTTTGCCTCCCACACCTTAGATATTTATTAACATTAATCAGATCCCCTCTGAGTCTTCCTTTCTCAAGGCTGAAAGGACCCGGGTCACTGAGCCTTTCCTCATAAGAGAGGTGCTCCAGGCCCTTTATCATCTTTGTGGCCCTCCGCTGGACTCTCTCCAGGAGATCCCTGTCTTTTTTGTACAGAGGAGCCCAGGAATGGACACAATACTCCAGGTGAGGCCTAACAAGGGCAGAGTAGAGGGGGAGAATCACCTTCCTCGACCTGCTGGCCACTCTCTTCATAACGCACCCCTGGATGCCACTGGCCTTCTTGGTCACCAGGGCACACTGCTGGCTCATGGCCAACCTGTTATCCACCAGGACCCTCAGGTCCCTCTCTGCAGAGCTCCTCTCCAGCAAGTCATCCTCCAACCTGTACTGGTTATTCCTCCCTAGGTGCAAGACCCTACACTTGCTCTTGTTAAACCTCATCTGGTTCCCCTCTGCCCAGCTCTCCAGCCTGTCCAGGTCTTGCTGAATGGCAGCACAGCCTTCTGGTGTGTCAGCTATTCCTCCCAGCTTTGTATCATCAGCAAACTTGCTGAGGGTGGACACTATCCCCTCATCACGGTCACTGATGAAGACACTGAACAAGACCGAACCCAGCACCAACCCCTGAGGAACACCACTAAATACAGGCCTCCAACTGGACTCTGCACCGCCAATCCCAAGCCTCTGAGCTCTACCAGTCAGCCAGTTCTCAACGCACCTCACTGTCCACTCATCTACTCAACAATTCCTCAGCTTCCTTATAAGGATGTTGTGGGAGACAGTGTCAAATGCCTTGATGAAACCAAGGTAGACTACATCCACTGCTCTCCCCCCATCTACCCAGCCAGTGATGACATGTCACTCCGTGTATGCAGTAATCTGTTGGGTTTTTTTTGTTACCATTACTGTCAAACATCACATGAAAGTAATTAAACATTGAAGTGTTTTCATACTGAGTAAGTGATTGGATATTATCCTTGCATTCACCAAGACCATACTAGAAGTATTGATTGATATCTGTTTTCATGGTGTTAACGTTCTAGATGAATCTCGTGTGGGAAACCTTTACTTCAACAAAAACTGAGTGGAATTTCCTGTATCACCTATAATCACCTATAGCCTGATCAGTTCTAGTAATGCTTAAAGAGAGGCAGAGAAGACAGCTCCTGAAACACCTGCTCTTCTCACAGTGTAATGTATGTATTTAGGCTGCGTATCTGCTATTTAAGATTTCTTCTGATTCAGCAAAAAGTACCCAATTCCTAGGCCCAGATAACAATTCAAGTACCACTAAGGATAAAACATGCTCTTCCTTTTCTCATTGCGTTGATGGCATGGAAGTTCATTTTATATGTCCTGTGACCTAAAAAATACATGGACTGTAGCTGACCTCTGACTAACCAGCTGTGCAGACGAGCCATTTTGTTCCACAGTTTACACATCTTGCTGTTGTTAAAACTAAGTGGCAGGTAAGAAATCACACATTTGATAAACCTCATCCAAATAAGAATGCTCCAATTTCTTTCCTATCTGCATTACTTAAAAATTTCAGCCATACTCTGAACAAACCCGATGCAAACGCAAAGTCTTCATAAGTTGGAAGATCTGCCCAAGTCTCCTTTTGATCAGACAAACAGAAGCAGCACAGTTTGTACAACAACATTGCAGGTCCCCCAATCCTTCCTCTGCTCCAGCACCACTCCACAGTTGCTGCTTCTTCTTGGTTTTGCACAGCCCTTCCTACTTTGGAATTGGTTATACTCAACATGACACATGTTCTCCCAAATCAGTGCCTGGCAGTGATGCCTTGGCTCGACAGCATTGCCTTGATCCACTTCAAAGTGGTACTGGTAGGTTTTATGCCTCTACAGAACTGCAGTAAAGAAGGGAGTTACTGAAACACTGCTGTGACAAGTGGTAGAATTGAATAAGTCTGAGAGGTACCCATTCCTAACGGCTGTTACTGCACAGATATGATCCAATGAGCTATTTTCAGTACTTCCACCAAAATCACAGCAGCTGTTACAAGTAGCTGAAATGACTCTCCCAAGATTATCAGCATAGACAAACCAGCAGTTTTTAGCCAAAGCCGCATCTTTTACAGAAACACACAAAAGATGCTAGATAAAATAGCTCACTATTCCACGTTCTCTCAAAAAAGTACACTATACTCAAGAGAAGAGGAAGATTATCTTACTAAACTTTATTTTCTGGAAGTGGAAGTCAATTCTTTCAGCAAAACATCAGTGGGAAGCTGAGACACTGGGTACAGAACTTGAGTTCTTGGCTTCAGAAAGCAAGGCTTTTATATGCTCCTTACTGTTTTTTTAAAGGACTGAAAAAAATTAAAATTGCAATATAGCATAACATAATTGACCAAACAGTATCTCTTGGAAATTCAGTGTAATCGCAGCCTAACAACTATCACTCTTGATATATTTAATAACTTGTCATTTTTCTATTCATCCAAAAGAAATTTTTTGAAGGCTTCAACACACTTCTGAATGAAGTTGGTAACAGTTGGTATCTACATCACATCTAAAATATAAATGAGTCATTTTTGTCTTTTGGGGGACTATGACAGAAGAATGTGCTCTTCAGTCCCGTGGTTTAAAATAACTTTCCCCATGTCACACGCAAAATCCCCTTTCGTGATCCCTGCTAGGTATTACTTACATGATGACCTATCAAACAAATGGGGACATGATGCACCCTGAATGCTTCAAAGTTCAAGGAAAGGCAGATATTTAAAACAAAAATAAGCATGTATAACACAAGACCAGGTACTACATTACATCGAAAAATATCACAGTGAGATTCAGGAAATTAGAAAAAAAGAGAGACAAAATAGGGGTGTGAAATGTAGCACTGAGAGGCTTCAAAATGCCATTCCTAAATGCTTGGAAGAGGTTCAGCTCCAGGCAAAATCTCCTCAGTTTCAGATACTGCTGACTACTGGAGCTGTTCCAACAGGTCCCTCAGCTGTTCTCCCTTCCCTGAGGGGAAGCTGAGCAGCCATCAACTCCTAAGGGCAAAGAGGCTAGATCATATGTCACCTTTGCCTGTCTTCATTTATCTTTTGATAATCATGATAAAATGCTTGCCCGGGTACAACAGATTAATGACTGCAACACATCCACTCCCTGCTGAGCTCTTCTCCAGTAGTTTGACACCATTAAAACTATGTAAATGTCAAAGTGGGCAACAGCAATACATCACCTGAGAATTTTTAACTGTAGTAATCTAATTACAATCTTTATAGTGTTGTTACCTCACTGCAAGAGGTTTGAATTGTTATGAAGAAGCACTCATGAGCAACTCTCCAGGAGGCTTCATTGCAGCTGTTAAGCAGTTTTCTGGACTGGAGGAAGAACAAAGTCTATTTTTGGGAGATTCCACTCTGGATACGTAGGTGGAAAGAATCCTTGTCCCGCACCACGCTTGCTCCATTTCTGGGGTCCTGGAGACTGAGGTGTGTAGAAATAAGCAGTCATTTCAGCTATAATGATGCCTACACTACAAAATGCAATGCAGTGCAAAAATGCAGTAGAATTCACTAACTCGAGTACCAGAGTTTGCATCACTGTGCTAAGTACAATACTACAATGGAATTGACTGTGCTGACAAGATCCACAGTCACTGATTCCCACAGCTTCTGGACCAGGCAGAGCTGCCAACCATAAAATTTCCAGACAGTGAGGTGGGAAAGAAGCACTGACAAATCAGTGGTGCTTGTCTTAATATGCAGCATTCTGACTTCTGTTCTGCTTGATGGATGTCTTTAAGCATTCACAGAAATTACAACTTCAGTCATTAAGGCTTTTTTTTTTTTAATTTCTTTGTACTTATTCCTCATTTTTTAAAATATTACTTCCTATCTATGAGTAAAAACATTCTACTTAACAAAACATGACAGATATAAATTAGCATATTTTGAAAATTGCCTAAATATTTCTGATACACACTATCCCACAAGTTTAAATGAAAACTAGCGACATAGTAATTTGAAAGTCAGAATGAATCACTTGACACCCTTAGAAGCAATAAACATATTTAAATGCATCTTGAACAGACGTGCCATGCCCCACTGCTTCTCCTGCCCTCAAGAGTTCTGTCCAAAATGATTTGATACATAACATCCATCTGAGATATTTAAATCATACCAGAGCAGAACTTATGGCTATGCTTCTTTGAAGATCCACCTGTTGGAACAGGCATGGGTAATTAATTTTTTTTTTCTAAAGGCTGGTAATCTACTGGCAGGCAGTGGAATACTACAACACAGTAGAGTGAGAAACTATGGGAAATTACAGTAGCATTGATGCTTGAAGTGACAAAACTGCAGCAAAAACAAAGGAAGCCTAAAAAGTCACAGACAAAGAGAGGACCCAGGAGACTGAGGGAACCTTGACCATGGGATTCCTGGCTCGGATACATTAAAAAAGAACTACGGAAGGAAAAGGAGAAATTGCTTGGGGAAAATTTAGGAGATTTCTTGGCTGGGTATAGAAGTTAATGTGCATTGGATAAGTGAGAGACCATAGATTTCAAGGAACAAGGTTGGGAATCCACTGGCAGAGGACATTTCTGGATCACAAGGACTTGGGGTTCCACAGGGCAATTCTGTCTGCTCAGGAACCAGTGCTATTATGATTTCTCACTTGGCCACAGCAGCAAGTCAGCCTCATGCATAGCTTTGATTTGGAGGCAGGGGAGGATGGACAGGACTGTCACCTCCACAAGGGCTTTCCCAGTGCTGCCTCTCCCCTAACTCTTGGCATGAGTTGTGAATAACTTATAGCCTTAAAGATTAAAGTGCCATGAAATTGATTCAATACAAAAAATTATCCAATATCTCTAGTCAGAAAAACAATGACAAAAGGAAAAAATAGTTTGAGAACTAAAATAGGGATCTTCAAGTGGTAATTTACTTGACAATTTTCTTAACAATAAGAAGAAACCTAACGAGCAATATTTTAAGTGAATAGACACTGCCATAACTCTTCACAGTGAAGTTACAATGTAGGCGATAACTTCTTTTAGAGGATCTCAAGGTTAAGGAGCCATTAGAAGGAATGAAGGGAAACTTTTTGCTTTAAAAAAAGATTCTAAAATTGTAACAAGCTTTTTCATGTTACATGAGTTCATCAACTGACCTTGCCTAAAAAGAATGACTTCCTTATATATATATTCTGCTTTAAAATTAATCTATTCAAAACATGCACACTCCTTCCTCTTGCTAGAGTTATTTTTTTCTCCAAACACTTGAGGAGTCATAATAATATTATTAGTGTACCAAGTGTTAAATTATATATAAAGATATGTAAGATACGTTTCAGTACGTAAAGTGCGATGTACATAAGAAGTAATTTCCTTAGCTGCAAAAAACCTTACTATAGCAGCATGACAATCAGCCAGCAGCCTGGAATGTACAATACTGCTGACCTTCCATACTTCAAAATCATTCCATAGAAGGTGAGCTTTTTACAGCTCCTGGATTATTTTTTCCAAACTTGTTCACCATCCCATCTCTACTCATTGCCACCAACTACATGAATAACAAGAGCTGAAAATCTACTTCTTGCACAAGGAGAAAGCTCACTGCTCGTCTAATCAACTGGGTATTTTAATTACCATTCGGTTACACTAACTTATCCTTAAAATTGTATGTATTTCTTTTATGGTTTTAATTCAATCCCTCTTATTTCTTCACATTTCTCTTCAGTGCATCTTCTTCCATGCTGCAGCCCAGGAACTAACAGCAAATCCAATGTTTCTCCAGCATCATGGCACTCAGTCTAAGGATGCCAGATGGCAGCTATTTGCCCCTGGGCAAAGGCTTCATCTCATGGAAACAACAGACACAGCAGTGGTGGGCTTGTTTTCTGACTTCAGTCCTCCAGCACTATAAAAGAGACTGCAGCCATCCCAAATAAAGGGATACATCTGGCATGGTAACCTCCTCCTGCTTTGATAAGACAGGTTAAAATAAACAACACAATACAATTGCAAAGATACTGAAAACTGAAGCCTGACACGTTACTGAAAAAATACCTCATTTTATTTATATATCCCTACTGCAGACGGATGGTCGGCATTGTAAATAAAGCATACAAACCTCACAACACTACAGGAGATAAAGTTGTTTTGTTCCACAATCTATGCTTCCTACTGCTAATCAAACAATTAATTACAAAAACAGTATGCAATTTATGGATCTGGAAAATTTTTCCATTTCCAGCAGACTTCAGTGGCTACTACACATCTCCACAATATTGTAAAATGCAGCTTGGAGGATGCTCACATGGCTTCAGAAAAGTAGTGCTTTCTGAAACTTCATTAGAAGTAAATAAGGAGAGGTGAAAAGAAAGGGAAGTGAAAGATGGTAAGTAGAGATTCTTTTGCCAGCCTCTCTGGAGAACGATAACCTGTAACGGGCTGAAAGAGTTGGGACTCTTCAGCCTGAAAGAGAGAAGGCTCTGGGGAACCTTATAGCGGCCTTCCAGTACCTGAAGGGGGCCTACAAGAAAGCTGGGGAGAGATTTTTTACAAGGACATGCAGCAACAGGATGAGGGGAAATAGCTTTAAACTGGAAAAGTGTTCATTTAGACTAGATATTAGAAAGAAACACTTTACTGTGAGAGTGGTGAGACCCTGGAAGAGGTTGCCCAGATATGTCGTGGATGCCTCCACCTTGGAGACATTCAAGGCCAGGCTAGATGGGGCTTTGAGCAACCTGGTCTAGAGGGAGGTGTCCCCGCAGGAGGGCTGGAACTAGGTGACCTTAAAGGTCCCTTCCAATCCAAACCATTCCATGATTCTATAATAACCATCTGCCTACATCACAAATGAGTATGAAAATGTTAATATTGTGATCATCTAGAGCAAAATAGGTGGTATTATGGAAATAAATACAAGCTTTTCAATGAGATATAAATTAATGGTACGTGGACACATGCTTTCCTTCCCTTGTCAAAACTTTGTCATCTGGTAGACCTGGCTGTTTGTCCTGCTGGACATGACAAAGCCCCCAAATCATATTTGATAAGTTTCCAGATACTGAGTAACTCAGGCTCTTACTAGAAGAGGAAAAAAACACCAACCAGCATCCAGATGTAACCAAGAAAAACTGCTATCTCATCTATGTGAAAGAGATTTAGAACACCACATTATACTTGTTTATATATGTAAGTAATGTGTACAGGAGCTGTTGTTAGATAATGTATGCAAAGTCAGTAATCAGAGCACGTGAAAAAAAGACATTCAAATCTCTATTCCATTGAATTGTGATAAAACATTTTTAGTTCTCTATGAAAATCAGAAGTTTGCAAGCATATACATGTTTCGTAAGACTTGTTTAGCTATTTACCTTCCTAATATGAGTGTTTCCTTCATCACAGTAAATTATTTGAAAAATAATTTGATAATCAAGACTATCAACAATATAATAAAGATAAATTTATACAGGACTATCATATAAGAATTACAATCTTATTACTTTAGTCTCTATTCTCACTCAACAAAACAAAGAAAAATACTTAAAGAATCTGGAAGAAAAAGGCATAATCTTTTGCCTGCTAATATTACTATCAAATTACTATTACTATCAAAGAGAGAACAAAAAAATCTTTCCACAAAGCTTTTTCTCCTTTTTTTTTTTTTTTTTTTTTTTTTTAAAGCAGAACTGAAAGTGTGGTCAAGGGGAATTTCACAGACCTATAACTGAGCCCTTGGAAATTTGAACTTGCAACACTATTGTTGCCACTAATGACCCCTAGAAGTATCGGTATATACATAAACTCATCCATATTGAAGGAGACAAAACATGTTGTTACGAAAACTACAATGTGATGAAAAATGATGAAGTATTAAAGAAAGGCAATCCTTATTAATAAATAGGAGAGAAGACAAGTACGATGTCAAATATGAGAAAGGGATGCAAAACTGAGAGCAAATTTATAAAAGGAAGTGCAGAAAAATGAATACAGAGGAATTGTGATATAAGCAAAGCAAGTCTAAAATACTCAGTGTACATTTATGCTGCAAATATGCAAACTGGCAGATTACAGACACAATCCGAAATTGAGTTTTTATAAAAAGGAAGAAATCTGGAAAGCACCAATGTGGAAAAAGAGCAGGTTACAAAATGCAAATTAATTTGCAATAGCACAGGAGAACATGAGACAGACTGTCTCATGTCAGTACTGTCTAAGTCATCACTCCACCTGCAATTTGAATATGATTCTTGTAAAGAAAATGGTATCTGCAAATCATTCAAAAGTCATATAAAAAAACATTTAAGAAGAGATTCAGGTCTGTCCGTTTGAGTAAGAATAATGCCCAGAAAGTAAAGCATACAAAATAATGCCATGAAAACAAGGCATATAAAAAGAATTATGAATAGAGAATTTATATATATATATATATATATAACTTAGATCACAATGGATGTAAAAGAAGCAAATAAAAATGCAGTCTGGACTGCAACATGGTGAGTATGTAGTCAAGCTAGAAACTGTTCAAATTAACTCAGTCAATATGCCCCATACCATGAAGTGCTCAAGGCCAGGTTGGATGGGATTTTGAGCAACCTTGTCTAGTGGGATGTGTCCCTGCCCAATACAGGAGCATTGGAACTACACGTTCTTTAGGGTCTCTTCTAACCCAAGCCATTCTGTGATTCCATAATTCTAGGAATATATTTCAAGAACAAAACATATTACACACAAAAAATATACTTCTGATAAATGTGTTACTTTACAGTAATAATTTTAAGCTACAAAATCAGTATGAACCTGGGCAGTAGTAACAGAAGTTTGTGTTGTTCCTAACTAACACAACAGTGCATGCAGCACCGCATGAAAACATAGGGGTTTTATGCCTTATGAATACAACATATGTTAAGAGCAAACGGTGTTTTTTCCCTGATAAACCAAAAGGCTTTTCTCCCACTAGCACACATAATAAGCTGTGTGAAGTTGTCCCGGCTTTTTGGTTGTTCGGAGAGAAACCTCTAGAATTTCACGTCTTTTTCTTCCCCCCCCNCCCCCCCCCCCCCCATTTCTATTTAAAATATATTCCTGTCCTACTTTTTCCATACCAGTAAAGCCTGAGCTTTGGCTTACAACGCTTATTGTTTGCTGTTCTCACCCTGCAGGTTCAGATGGACTGGGGAAACTATGCCTCTTCCTTTTGCGAGAATAAGCAGTGAAAACATCTATGGACAGATGAAGAAAGTCCTTACAACAGTAGTGATTCTTAGGACTCGAGCACTGTTCATTTTTGCAGAAGAAACAAAGCCTTTGAAGACATGCACAGCATCAAAAGTCCTGTGGTAGTGAGTGAGGAAGCTAAGCTTTTCCACAGTAAAGAATCTGGGAGATGTGTCCTTTTCCCCATTTTTGATCTCCCAATGGATATATAAAACATACACAAATATAGATGAACCTGAGATGTAAACATACATCTACAACTCATATTGAGTCAGCCTTACTGGAACAGAAGTATTTTTCCTAGTGTCCTCTACTCTTATAAAATTCTACCAAGTGTTTAGAGGGTTTAACCACCCTGATGTAATTGTAAATGCTACCAGAAGACTTAAGATTTCACCTGTGCCATAAAACCTTCCTGACATCAATCAGAATTAAGTGTTAAAGCCACAAAATTAACTTCAGTTCTAAGATCAAGTTTTAAAATTTCATTTAACAGAAACAGAAGATTACTCACTATGAATATTTGTTACTAATTAATGTAGGACATATTTCTCACACATATTTTCTTCTCATTTCATTACTAATCTTGCTTGTTCTTACTCATGCAGTTACTGGGATGACAAGAGTCTCAAAGTATGCTTACCATCTTGCTTGTCAACAAATTTGTAACAGCAAGCCTACCATCTTCAAGTATTTGTGATTTTAATGTAAGCAAAATTCTCTACTGCTTGTATCACATTATGGCTTTGTAGACCAGCACACGAAACTGAAACTGACTAAAAGGTGTTTCACAAACAGCATATTACAAGCTACAACCACTAAGGGAGAAAGTCTGTTACCTGCTTCCTAGCCTAAAAGAAAAGTAATCCTATGACAATCCAGATTTGCTTACTTACCACCACAGTTGAACCTAACACTACAGAAAACCTACAGAAGCATGGAACACCATCAAACAAGTAAACTGAGATCTTCCTATGCTCGTAGGAAATATTTTCACCCTCCATTTTATTTTTTTGTTTAACATCTTGCGTGTTGAATTACTATAGTACTAGAAAATGGCAAGCAAACAGATTTAAGACAAAGAGTAAAAAAATTACTAGAGATCAGTAATTATACATATATCTGTGATTACATACTCCTTCTCTACCTAGTTCACAAAAACAACAGCATAAAATTTCATATCATAGAACCATTAAAGCTGGAAAAGACTTCTAAGATCATCTAGTCCAAATGTTAACCCATCACCACCACGCCCACTGTAACACACTGGAAAGTGCAGCAATGACAGCAGAGCAAGATCCCAGGCTGCAGCAAGTGAGGATTCACTCAAACACAACAGCAGTTGTCACAGAAACAAAGAAGCTGCTTACCTTCAGAAGGCCTCACATACACAAGGATCTCCAGAGAGATACTCTTGCCTCCACTGCCACCCCTTAAATGAGGTCTGGGAAGGGGTGGATCCTGGCTCCCTTCTTTCTGGTCATTCAGGTGCACTGCATGCACCTGTGCTCCCCTGGGTTGGCCCTGCCTTCCCACCAGGTGCTCAGTCACTGCTTCAGGCTGTGACTTAGCATTTCCACTACACTCACTAAACCACATTCCACTTAGGCACTTAGCCTCATCTACACATTTCCTGAAAACCTCCAGGGATAGTGACTCCACCACCTCACCAAGTAGCCTGTTCCAATACATCACAACTGTTTTTGAGAAGAATTTTTTCCTAATATCCAACCTGAATACCTAATGGCCATGCACAAGTACAGTAATTGCCATGGTAAGGCAAAGAGCTCACACCAAAAGACTCAAGTAGTGTCATGCCAAAAACTCCAATCCTGGAAGTCAGGTAAACTGAAAAATTTCAAGTAGAAGTAGAAGACAATTTCAATTGAAGGAAAAGGCTGATATGGCTACCCTAAAGTATGCTTAGCTGAGAAATTGTGGGTAACTGCTTTAAAGATTTTCAAGTAGTTCAATCACACAAGTATTTGTTAGTTACTAGGTACTATAAAATTATTAATATATTTATTTTCTAATGTCAAATCAATTATTAAGCACATAAGAACCCCTGTGAATGGCTTGAATTATTAATTTCTATTTGTAATTTGGTTCTTTGACTTCAGCAACATCAGAATAATATTACATTTGAAATTCCAACTACTTATTGTCAGAATTTGAAGAATCATTAACAGACTTATTGGTAAGCATAATTTCCCATCATGGAGGGGAAAGCGTGCCACATTCAATTTTGCAATTTATCTGAGACATAAGTTTTTATTGTACTTCTATGGAGCTACATTAATACTTTCCTTAGCAAAATCGATCCACATGACTTGCACAGCAAATATCACAACGCATATAAACTATGTAATAATCTTGATGAAATCCGCAATCAGTTCAGCCTTTATACTTAATTTTATGATTTGAGATGGAAAAATCATTACAGGAAATGAAGTAAAGAAAAATAAACTAGCAGAAAACCAAGGATTTCAAAAGGTTCTTCTTATAAAGGTGTAGGAAACATTCAGTCTCTCCTTGTTCATATTACATCAAACCTCAATCATATGATTTAAAATAATTGCCTGATCAGAAATACAGCTAGATTATTATACTCTGGTTTTGTTTTTTTTTTTTAAGACTACTACTCCAGAAGAACTCTGGAAGGATAAAAAACATTTAAATAATAAAAAGCCATGAACTTTTATAACTCAGAAAATCTCTATCTTCAGTTTTGATATCCACTTCAGATGCAAAGTAAATCTCTATTTAGACTAGTTTAGTAGATGCCAGGATGTAAGTAATGTATAGGCACAAGGGACTAAAAGGATGCTCCTGGATAATTGAAGTCCATTCCCCTGCTAGTGAATACATCAAATGACTCTTAAATAAGGACAGCATTTCACTGCAAAATTCATTAATTTAATCCTTATTATTCTGCCTGGAAAGCCACTCCACAAACTCAGTGCCCTAGTGGCACTACCTGTAGATGCATTATCTGTATTATCTGTAGATGGCAGTCACATCACTCTCAGCATTCTTCTCCTCCTCTATAGCTGTCAAACTTCCCTCACAAAATGGGCTCTCTACTTTCTCCTGACGATCGCTTGCTGCATTTGCTCCAGTTTCAGTTTATCCTTTTGAATGCAGATGACTGGAAAGATGCATAGAAAACCTCACCTGATCTGGATCCCTTGTCATTTGTAACTGATTCTGTTACCCCAATGATGCAGTGACCAATTCATGTACCTCCTCTTCATTCTACTTTCCCTGCTCATTTTCTACTGATGATCTCTTGGCCCACAGCCAAATTTTCTGCTGTTAGTTCTCAAATGCAGGCCACCTAGTAGTTTGTATTATTAAATTTAATCTAGCTGCTATAACTTCAGTCCTCAAGGTCGTGCTGCTCTTCCCCTATAACATCCCACTCTTCCGCAGTACTAGGACTCTTAACTGTGCCATCAACAATCTTCATTACAGCAGAGACATTCTGTTGCCCCATAACTGGTAGAAAGCACTAATAAAGGCAATCATTCCCCAGAGAGCTCCCCAAGAAATTGAACCAGCAATCTTCCTCAGGCCTGATGCTCTCTGAAGAAGTCAACCCAGCTGCCATCTCCCTTTGCCTATATTTACAATTACTTTAATAACTCCCATCTCCTCCAGTTTTGCTTCGTCTTTTCCATTTGGCACCACAACAGATGTTTTACTTTAAAAAAAAAAAAAAACAGAACAGCTTTTCCTACTTAAAATAAATCAGTTTTCTTTCCCTGAACAGCTATCAAAACATATTGCCATCACATACCAAAGGTTAACAACGGCACATTAGCTACACTAACAGGGTCTTCAAAGGCTCTACATACTATTTTGCTATATTAATCTACTATATTACTGATTTTAATGACAAGCTGGCAGGTCTCTAGTAGCTCAACTTATTCCTGTCTTCTATACAGATACAGTCACACCAGAATTTGATAAACACTTTAAACCCCAGGCAACCCTACAGACTTGGGGAGGAGTAGCTGGAAAGCTGCCTGACAGAAAGGGACATGGTGTGCTGATGGACAGTCGGCTGAATATGAGCCAGCAGTGTGCCCAGGTGGCCAAGAAGGCCAATGGCATCCTGGCTTGTATCAGGAATGGTGTGGTGAGCAGGACTAGGGAAGTAATCCTGCCCCTGTGCTTGGCATTGGTGAGGCCCCACCTTGAGTACTGTGTTCAGTTTTGGGCACCTCAATACAGAGAGGACATTGAGATGCTGGAGCAGGTCCAAAGAAGGGCAACAAGGCTGGTGAAGGGCTTGGAGAATATGCTCTATGAGGGGCCGCTAAAGGAACCAGGGCTGTTTAGTCTGGGGAAGAGGAGGCTGAGGGGAGACCTCATTGCTCTCTCCAAATACCTGAAAGGTGATTGCAGTGAGAGTGGGGCTGGTCTCTTCTCACTAGTGACAGGACAAGGGGAAATGGCCTCAAGCTGCTCCAGGGGAGGTTTAGGTTGCATATCAGGAAAAACTTCTTTAGAGAAAGGGTTGTTAAGCACTGGAACAGGCTCCCCAGGGAGGTGGTTGAGTCACCATCCCTGAATGTGTTTAAAAACTGTTTGGATGTGGTGCTCAGGGACATGATTTAGCGGTAGGGTAGTATGGTTAGGTTGCAGTTGGACTTGATGATCTTGAAGGTCTTTTCCAACCTGAGCAATTCTATGATTCTATAAACGTCTTTATATTTAGCCTGTGACTTCATATGTCTTTTTTAAAAAAAAAGAATATTAAGATAAAAGTAATCTGTTCTTCTCCTTTGTCTTATATGACCTCAAAAAAATGGCTTGTACTTGTGGATTCTGGGTTTCTTTCTTTTCTCCCACACCTGCTCCTAGAGCAACAGTATCATCTGCTACCCAGTACTTTTCCCTTTGAAACAAGCCACCTGGTTTTCCTTATGTCCTTTTCCAGGTGACTATTCACACTACAGGGTATTGAACCATGCTCCTCCAAGATTTAGTTCCTTGCTTAGGATACTCATTCCTGATTGTCTGATTCTCCTTGAACTTGAAAAAATGTTCAGTCTCCTCCATACTCCAGATCCAGAGACCTCTGCAAGGTTCACAGTAACTCATCCATGCTTCCCTGTGCTGCAGGAACTTCCCTGGCACCCATCCTGATCTCCTTCTCAAACATCTAACTGTTCTGGCACCACTTAACTAAATATTAATATTAATTTACATTAGGGCTGACTTCAGATAATGCAGGTTCCTCATTGTGGAAATGAGACCCTAGGCAACTCTACAAAATTCTTTATTTTCCATGAACTCATCCAGCTTGCCACAGACACAGCTGTCTTTTGAGAGCTCAGACTCCCAGACACACACATGCTCCTCTCCGGTTCTGCACCTTTGGCTTCACTCACCTCCAAACACAATTCTAAGTTCTCCGTAAGAAATGCAGAATTCATACTGCCTCAGGAGCCCACAGACAGGCCACAGCCCCTTGGCCTAATACAGGAGTAATTACCACAACCGACCACTGTGCAGGCCACTATCCCTCAGCACACAATAGGCTTATATGCTCAGATACAAAGAAAGTATCAAAGAGAAAGAGAATAACAGACTAATACTGAAAATCTGGCCTACACTTTGTACACCAGTGTCGCCCCTAGGCTGGAATTCAACAACTCCACAAGAACACCTCTCCATAACAACATTCCATAACAATAACTCCTGTGAGGAGAGGATGAGGACATTGGACGGTCCAGTCTAGAGAAGAGGAGAGTGAGAGGCAGCCTCATTGCTCCCTGAGGAGGGGAAACAGAGAAGTGTGCTGGGCTCTGCTCCTGGTCACCAATACCAGGATGTGTGGGAATGGCACAAATCTGAGCTGGGGAGCATCAGGCTGCAAATTAGGAAAAATTTCTTTACTATTATGGGGGGGGGGGGTCAAACACTGGAACAGGCTTCCTAGAGAGGTGGTTGATGCCCCATATCTTTTTAAGAGACATTTGGGTAATGTCCTCATTAATATGCTTTAACTTTTGCTGAGCCCTGAAGTGGTCAGGCCATTGAACTAGATGATCTCTAGTAGGTCCCTTCCAACTGAACTATTCCATTCTACTCACACATTAAAACAAAACAAAGAACTTTTTTAGATTCAGCTCAAAAACTAGCATTTAGAATAAAATAGCCAAACCTATTCTAAACACAGGGCTACATGGATAATTTTTTTGTAAATCAGAAGTGTAAAATCCCGCTTGAAGTAATTTGAAGTAATTTCTGTGCTGTAACTGAATATAGACAAGGAGGATCACATCTGGTGCCCAGGCTGTGCAAACGCATTTATAACTAAACAGAGTTGAATACCAAAATCCAGCAATGATAGAATTCATTAGACCAGTATAATGCTGTGTAATTACTCTCTTTTTTTTTTTTTTTAATCATCCACTGTGTGCCTTTAGAGCTCTTCTTACCCCTTGATATATTTACACACATCCTGCATAAAAGACTGAGGAAGTATTAGATGTGTCAGAGGATGGCATGGAATGGAAAGGCAACTCTTATACAATAACTGTACCGTCAGTGAACCAAGAGGAAACAAATCTAAATTCATCTCCTGGTATATACTTTACAGAGGGATACTGGATTTGTGTTTGTTAGAAAGTGGAACCTTTCTGTCAATAAGGAAAAGTCCTACTACAACAAAATCACCTTCCTTCACCAGCACTGCTTCCTCAGCTTGCCCAAAGTGTATTTTTGGCTTTCCACCAAACACATCATCCACTGACTTTGGCACAGATCTTTCTAAACATCTTCCCTGGGTCTTTCCTTACTGAAGCCAGCCCCATGCATTATCACTCACACCTCAGATTTGGAAAGACCTGCCAGCAGACAACTGCTGTCTCTTAGGCATTACATGACTTCCATTGCTTTGCTTCTTTCCTATCAATCACAGGGAGGTGCCCTGTGCCTCCTGACAGATCTCTCATACAGGTGTCCTCTCATCTCAGACAGTCCATCCTTCCTCCACTGGGCTGTAAGTCAGTCTCATGCATGTAGGCCCTATCAAAACATCCCAGTTCCCTGAGCCACTGGGGCAATGTGAGAGGACTTCCACACTTCTGTAATGACAGTTTATCAGATAAGAACGGCATTTGCCACCACTGCCCTTATTTTTTTTTTTATGTAAGTGGTGCTTTTCATGTAGGTGGTGCTCTCCGTCTCCTTTCCAGTGCACCTGCTTCTCTTCATCATCCATGAGGAGTAGGGAATCTTGGGCTGAGGAGTTAAACTATCTGGTAAGATTAGTAATGCAAACAATCCTGCAGTTTGTCTCCTCTGGTGGATGGGTTTGATGATGCCCGTGCAGCTGAATGCCAGTTCCAGCCCTTGGCTAAGGCTCAGCAGGCAATTATGGGGCCAGCACAGGGCTCACAGACAGGCCCAAGGGACGAAGCAAGAGCCTGCAGCCGCCTGCACCCCGTTCCCAACACAGCCAGATCCACACACCCGATAATGGCTTTCTCTCCAAAGCTGTAGCTGTGGCTGAACAAGAGATGAGGAAATGCAGACAGCTAAAAAGCAGTCTGCAGGGACAACAAAAGCAAGCTGAAACCAATTATGATTTGCACTTATTTCATACCAGCCCACAGGACTAACACAAGAAACACCAGCACTGACCACCCTGCTTCATTTTCAATTCTCCATTCTTCGTGGAAGTTATTTGAGCTATGTGCCTGCAGGCACAGAGGGAGCTGCTCCACATTAAATATATATTGAATTCATAACAAAAATACTCTCTCTGAAGTGGTATTTTTATTGTAAACAAAAGCTGCAAAAGTTCACACCTGAGGTTCCTTCAACAATGGAGAAAATTGGCATTTAGCACATAAAAACAGCCAAAAGGAATACTAAAATCATCAAGCCAAAACCTAATGGATACAGGAGAGAAGGTTTGTACACAAGTGGAAGAAACACATTCTTTCTATAAACTATGGTACGCAGTAAATTTATCCTTCAGCTGTTTACCGGTACAATTAAGAAATTCCATCTTTTTTACAAGGATTTGGAAGACATGAAAGATGTGTTGAAAAGAGTATTTTTAAACCCTGCTAGACAAGAACAAAACTTAGCTTGTAGTTTGAAGAAAATTAAAGTGAAGTATGTTGGTGCATGAACTGTTTTTTTTTAATTAGTATTTTGATCATTTTCCAATTAGTTATTGTGACAAGGATACATTTGAAACAGGATTAATTTAAATTTTGTATCACATTTATCTCACAAAAAGCATAGAGAAGCAAGAAAAAGACCCTAACAAATGAAGCAAAACAAGCAAAATGTAAACCTAAGAAACAATCTGTCAGTCATCTTTGAGGAAGGCTTTTTTCAGATTTGCTTTCATGTATAATTATAGGGGAGAACATCTATTATTGACCTACGTATTCCTAATGCAGAGCAATCAACACACCAACACTATAGGACTGCACAGCAGTATTGTACTACTGGCTGCTTTTTTTCCATCAAACATAGGATCAGCCTGCTCTGTATGACATCAAACTCCCAGAAAGATTTCCATACTTCTGTAGTTTACTCTTAACTTACAGTAGGTAAAAGTGTACCTCCAGCAATCACCAAAACAGCACTGCTATTCCAAGGAAGAAAAAAAAAAAAGTATTCTGAGGCAGCAACTTCTCGAAGTGGTCAAGGGCTGCTATGCCTCAGCTCCTCTCCTGCCAGACTATGAGCACATCAGCATGTTCCAGTTAAGCCAGATATGGGCAGAGGGATCAGTGCTGTTTGGAAGAGCCCTGCCCACTAGGTGAGACAGCTGCTGCTTTGAGCAGATCAACTAATGCTGCTTGCTCGCAAATATCCTCTTCCCAAGCACCTCTTGCACACCAACCAAGGAGCAGATCAAAGCATCTGACTCCTTCTGTCCTGGCAAGCTGCTCAAGGACCATGTTCTTCCCAAGAGCTCTGCAGCCCTTCCTGCTGTAGATGGCTGACCCAGTCACCATGATGTTATGGAAGTGCCTATGGTTCCTTAAGAAAGAAGCACAGCAGGACAAACCACCTTGGCAGACTAAAGAAAACACCAGGACTGCAACAGCAGAATCCATTTTAGATATCTTTCATGCCAGATGCTTTTGAAAATCATTATCATGTCTTTCAAATAACAAAATTAAACTCCATGGAATTTGCAATGAAAAGATAATATGGCTAACTACATATTTGTATCTAAGCTTGAAAGCTTGAAATATGCTAGCATGACATCTCATAGCTGGCAATGAAAATAAATAAATCAACAAAGTAAGACCAAGTGAAATACCTAGCCTTGATATCACAAAGATACAGGGACACCCATGGTGAAACGGGGATCTAGAAAAAAACTTAACACGTTTTGGTTTGTTTTTATCACTTTCAAGTGTGGCCTGGTTTGGTAGTTCCAAATACTTATTAAAAAAAAAAAAAGGAAGAACAGGAGAGCATATTCATGGATAATCTCTGAAACTTCCAAGAAAATGACAATACAGAAGTCAGTCACAGACGTGAGGGCTCCAAAACTAATATTATCAACATACATCAGCAATTTAACTCATGTGAATCAAGGATGTTATAGGAACCAGTTGCATACTTAAAGTTCAATATTTGCATAAGTCTTTGCAAGTTCCAAACAAAAAGTCAGAGAAATTGATTCAAGATAAAGACCTAGAAGGCACCCCAGATAGAGTACTGCAATTTAATCTTATAATGAACTTGCACTCAAAACAGAATTTTCAAGGGACATATATGTATATTTAAAGGATTTAACAGATTTTTCCATCCTATAAGGAGATTTGCAGTGATTATTGCATCAACAGCATTTCCATGTTGAGAGAATGACGGAAATGAAAAGGATATAGCAGAACACCGAAGAATCTATAAAGTGCAGCTTTGGATATCATTTATTAATTTCAAAAATGCTCCAATTAAGAGGCAACTACACTTTGCTTTGTCTTCTTTACAATTTTTTTTTAAAGGAAAGGATAATTCACTGTTTCTGTACTTATGTATTTCCTTAGATATGTAAAGAAACTCTCGATCTTTTTTCCTCAAACATTGTTACAAAACATCTTGAAGACCACTGAACAGAAAGCTCTCACTTTAAGCTGAAGATAGCATCAGCAGATTTGAACAAAACTTGCACTTCCAACATGCCAATTGGTGACTAGAATCAAATGCTCGCTATACAATGATGTTGGGGACTCAAATCAAATGATCGTTTTCCAAACAAGCATAAGATATAAAAACAAAACCCTTAAGCATATACATCTTTTTATTACTTATGAAAAAGATGCAGGAAATCTTAGCACTGAAACACTTGGTCACAAAAACGTTTAACGACATGTCCCATAGAACGTAATGTTGACACTTTTGCAGACTATGGCTCTTGGAAATCCAGCAAGTAGAAATAAAATTAATAATAACGACAATCTTACCTGGTCCCAGGGACAGATGATTCCTCCGAAACACATGAAGAGATATCCCATGGCAACAAGACATACCCAGACCACCAGCGAAAATACACGGAGCAGCTTCTTAAAGACAGGCTCTAAGCAGACAAGGATAAATATAGCAAAAAAAATTGCTAGGGCTGTTGGAACAGTTATTAAAAATGCCACATGGTCTTCAATTTCCTGGAAACAAAGGAAAATGAAAAGGAAGTTAAAAACTCGTATACTCAAAGGTCAGACAAGAATAAGACACTCTTAACTGACAGAGCACTGATATTTCAGAAGGACACGGCAAAATGAATCAAATGTCAAGCAATATGAATCAAAACAGGATTTCTGTCAATATAAGAAGCTGTAATTTGGATTAACTTAATAAATAGCCATTAACTACCCTAATGCTTCTTTTGCTAAATTGAGATATACGTTAGTTGAAGTAGATTGAGAAAACTAACTCACATAGCAGAAATGTGGTAGGCATGAAGGAGTAAGTGAATTAAAAGACAAAGGCAAACTCAATCTGCAGAAAGTGGCATAGGCTTTTCTGCTCCTGAATTCACAATATCTCTGTGGTCAGCGTGGCTCACAGGTTCAATTCAAGCATCTCCACTGAAGAGTGGAGCTGTCTAAACACCTCCCAAATTGACTATGTGTCCCTAAGTCCATTAGAGTCTAATTTTTTTTGACAGCAATATCTATCAGGTACTATCTATCTTGCTTCTGTTTGAAACATTCAGTTGGATGGATGGGTTACAGATCACATATACCATTTTTTTCCTAGCAAGTGCTTACTTTGAAATGTGCAGGCAACATGCAGAGTAACAGCTACAATGTAACTCAAAAGGAGATTCAGAATAAACAAGAATTAAATTTATTTACAGAACCTATATAAAAGTTACTACACTAACGTTTAAATCATCTAGTGATGGGTGCATTAAAAAAATATATAAATGTTTATTTTTATATTAGTGTATATGTTCAAAAGTATCAGTGGTTGAAGTATAACAGCACTGTATCAAAGGTTGGTTATACAACCTTCATTCATTCAGGCAGCTGTTAGGAGATCTAGCAGCAGTGCCTAGCAAAAAAAGGACTGCAAAAGCAGGCCCCAAATGCTACTGTTACAGCAGTGTAATATCCTCCACAAGTTACACTGCATGCAGAAATGCTTCACTTCCACTCCTCCCGTTGGTGAAGTCTTGGGGACAATCTGAAAGCACCTATTTGATGATTTTTCAACACTGAAGCAATCCTTTTCCCCTAGTTTTGTAATGGCTTTCTTAGTGTCTGATACTTTTTGCTCACTGGTAACTTGTCAACTTAAATACCTCACATTTTACTTTAAATCTTTTTGTGGGTTTTCTTTCTTACTTATATAAAACTTGCTACAGGTAGAGCAAAAAAAAAGAAAAAAAAAAGAAACGTGTTTCAGCATTTATTTTCCTCATAAAAGACAAACTACACAACCTGGTATCTATACGAGACACGTGCTGTAGCATTCTTTCACATCCTTCCCCCGCTGTTTGAGACCTTATTGCGCATGCACTGCACACTTCCATGCTTGTCAACTGCCTCCAGCATGCTCACCCACTGCCACGTGAGCGTGCCCACGCCTCCAGTCAGCACCGCACCAGGCAGGAGCCACGAGCTCAAGCATACACATAACCAAAGCTTGAGCAGCAGACTCTGGACTTTGACAGGACAGGAGAGCAGTTGATCGACTTTCTGCCAAGCTCATTAGCTGATACACCATATGTCTCACGCCATTAGCCATCAGCCATATGGCTCCCAGAGCTGAGAGGCAAACGCCCTGGCTGCTGGAAACCAGTGGAAACACAGTTATGAGGGCCTACCTCTGATCCAGCAGGGCAGGCTGAGGGTTATCCTTCCTGTACCGTACCTCACCTATCACCACAAAGCCAAAGAGAAAGACAGTAGCACTTTTCAGAACTAGCACTTGCCCTTCTCACCTTTAAAACAACACATTTAAGCCACCTTTTCTTCTTCCATTTCTGACTCCATGAACTAAGCTACAGCAGCAGCTTCCCATAACTCACATTTTGCTTTTGCTTTCCATGGCCTGAACCCAGTATTTGCTATCACTTTTGAGAGCTGACATAAGCTAGCTCATATTTCAGCTGTTTTCCGTCTTTCTTCACTTTCAAATTTACGAAGTCGCACATTACTGCAGCACTGATGACTGAGGTATAAGCAAAAGAGTCAAAAGTCATGATGCTAAGTTCGAAATGCAAACACTAAAATCTTCCAAATATTAAAAACACACACATCAAGGCTTTCAAGGGCTCAGATAGTCTCACTGAAAATTGAATTATGAGCTCTGTGCCTAACATTAAACTAAGTGCTTGCACGGGTATGGAGCTGTATGAACTGAGGTACACATTACCTTGCACGGTAACACACAAAATATCACACCTAGCTAGTAACAGCAAGAGCTGCTGATTTACGTCACTAAACTTTGTGGGTTTTGTTCATCCCCACCCCTGAAGCTTGTTTCAGTGAATGCCATGACCAATTTCAGCCCTGATTACATCAAAAGCATTTAATTAGATCATCCCACTTCTGCACTTCAGGTGGGATTGAAAAACTCCTATTACACACTCAGAGAAGCAAGATCCCTCCCCTGAGACAGGACCATGTCACCCCTTTCCCCCCCTTATGAGTGGGACATGACAGCACCACCTGTCATACAGTCAGAGTTGCACCCATGAAGAGGAATCCTCAAGATCCTGAAGAAAGCTGAGATTCAGGAAAAGTGGACTTAATTTGTTGTTATCAAATTTGACATCGTTTAATAACATGATAATAATCATTCTATTAATAACTACCATGAGTTTGACAATGTGCTTCTCCATTTCAGTCGTATATGGGTATATATTGCTTTCTAGGATGATCTTGCTTTATAGCAAGTGAATAATATCCAGATTTCAGTTTACACCATATGTATACACATACAGTTACATATTTACATATATATATTCTATCATTAGATCAATCTATCAAAATTTTGTTTCAAATTATGAGCTAATCAGTGAAAAAATAATCTTTTAAGTGTAAGCTGATATCAACGCTTAGCTGAGCCATTTCGAGCACTAAATGTGAAATTTGTTCCTACTTTCTCCCCTTCTGTGATTGCCTATTGCAAAGTTTTGCAGTTTTCATTTGGTTTAAACATATGCAGTAAAAAAAAAAATAGATCCCAGTGTATCATTTCCTCATTACATGTATATGAAAGCAGCCTCCCTGGCTTCAGTGGGACTTCATCTAGCAGAGCCGACTACAAAACCACAGCTTCTAGAAGGCCAAGGTGCTTACATTTCACCATACTCATTTTTTAATCTAAAGTAAATTTAATGATAGAATAGGGTAAGCTTTAGGCCATTAAAGTATATGTATGAGAAAATAATTATTGCAACTCTAATTCTTTCTGGAAAGCCTCAACATATACAGGAGATTTTTCCCAATTCTGCCTGTAAAATATGTGCTAGTTTTAGGTCAAGAGAGGCAGGCTGCCTGATGCAGGATTTTATTCTGGAAATTACTCTCAACAATATTTTTCTATTACTCTAGAGAAGCAAAACAGTCATGAAATTGTAACTTCAAGAGGAGGACATTTAGAGCTTGGAACTCCACGATCAATATTTGCAATCAGTGTGTTTAGCAAGTTACAAGATGACGTCAGGTACAAGGACACTTCCCAATACTTAAATGTTCTGTTTCCCTAACTGTTTCCTAGGGATGGAAAACGAACCCACACAAAACACCTTCCTTCTTTTTTTTATCACTACTCTCAGAAATTAAAATACGCCGGAGGTAATGGAATTAAACTATCAGCATGACACTTTCAAACATAACGGTTAGGCCTACAATACAGAGATCTTGGCTGACAGCTCTACCTTCCTGAGTGTTTGCTATCTTGCTGTCTTTTAATTACTGAAGAAATTAAGAAGCCTACCATTAGAAATTGTTCTAATCCCCATAAATGCATAAGAAATATGTACTAATCTTGTTATCATCTCTAACATCTGAAGAATCACTTTAACTAATCTTTCCAAAAACTACAACCGTCTCTCATTCCCCGTCCTGTTCCTTCCCCTTCCACATAATGGTGTGCCTTCTGTTTAATTTTAAACAGCAGACCTGCTGTAAAGCAATTCATTCTTTTATATAAGCCACACATCTAGATAAAGTACCCCATAAAAATGAACAAACAAGCATTTAAAATAACAGTTCCAGCATAAAATCTCCTCCCATCATCTCTCCCATTCTTTTGGTGCTT